>NW_026112025.1:62500-110000 GCF_024679095.1 Eriocheir sinensis
GGAAAACACACATCTGACAAGGCTTTCCTAGGAGTTGTGGGCATTTCCAGGGGTAGTTTTGTGACCCTGGTGTGAGTTCGACCCTTCCTCTGTACCGTGAACCTAAGAAAACACACATGTGACAAGGCTTTCCTAGGATTTTTTGGCATTTCCAGGGGTAGTTTTGTGACCCTGGTGACAGCTTGACATTTCCTCTGTACCGTGAACCTAAGAAAACACCCATTTGACAAGGCTTTCGGAATAGTTGTGGGCATTTCCAGGGGTAGTTTTGTGACCCTGGTGACAGCTTGACCTTTCCTCTGTACCGGGAACCTAACAAAACACACATTTGACAAGGATTTCGTAGTAGATGCGGGCATTTCCAGGGGTAGTTTTGTGACCCTGGTGACAGCTTGACCCTTCCTCAGTACCGTGAACCTAACAAAACACACATTTGACAAGGATTTCGTAGTAGTTGTGGGCATTTCCAGGGGTAGTTTTGTGACCCTGGTGACAGCTTGACCCTTCCTCTGTACCGTGAACCTAACAAAACACACATTTGACAAGGATTTCGTAGGAGTTGTGGGCATTTCCAGGGGTAGTTTTGTGACCCTGGTGACAGCTTGACCCTTCCTCTGCACCTTCAGCCTAAAAAAAGTCACTTACAAAAACCCGACTGAGCTTCATTTTGCCCTTTGAAAGTATAGTTGACGGGAGAGGAAAGCAGATAGTTATGCGTGGTTACCCTGGTAACTTATATAGCCTGCGTAAAGGGCGGGTGAGCCATAGGTGCGCGTTGCCTTAGTGCGCTTCTCCGGGGTAATAATAGATAGTGGTTACCTTATTCACTTCTATAGCCTGTGGTAGTTAAGGGGAGTGATCCAGAGGTGCGCTTGGCCTCGGTGCTCATCTCCGGGGTAATAATAGATAGTAATTACCCTGTTCAATCATATAGCCTGTGTTGATTAAGGGGAGTGATCCAGAGGTGCGCGTGGCCTCAGTGCTCATCTCCGGGGTAGTAATAGATAGTAATTACCCTGTTCAATTATATAGCCTGTGTTAATTAAGGGGAGTGATCCAGAGGTGCGCGTGGCCTCGGTGCTCATCTCCGGAGTAATAAGAGATAGTGGTTACCTTGTTCACGTGTATAGCCTGTGGTAATCAAGGGGGGGTGATCCATAGGCGCGCATTGCCTTAGTGCGCATCTCCGGGGTAATGATCTCTCTCTCTCTCTCTCTCTCTCTCTCTCTCTCTCTCTCTCTCTCTCTCTCTCTCTCTCTCTCTCTCTCTCTCAACAATCACTCTCTTAATCAATTGTTTTATTTTTACTTGTTATCTCTTTCATCTCTCCCGTGTATTTCTTTTTACTCCATTTCCATTATTTTCCTCCTTTCCTCTCTTTTATCTCCATGTTCTCATTCACTCACTCACTCACTCACTCACTCTTCCTCCTCCTCCTCCTCCTTTTGTGAATAATACTTTTGCTTTAATTGCTTATCCTGAATTTTATCTTCTAATTCGCTTGGTCATTACACTGCCACCTCTTCATCTGACTCAGTCCGTATTCTTAACCCGGTGGTGGTGGCAGCGGGGATCATGTTTCTTAATGGTCCCTCCAAGCGAGAAAAATGAGAAAAAATCACCCCTCAGACAAACCATTTCATAATATATATCAAAGCATTTGTGATCAGATTATGTATCATTTATTTGGGGGGTTTATATCATGGCACAAATTTGGCCCGTCGCTGCTACACGGTAAAGCCACAAATTTGGCGCGTCGCTGCTACACGGTAAAGCCACAAATTTGGCCCGTCGCTGCTACACGGTAAAGCCACAAATTTGGCCCGTCGCTGCTACACGGTAAAGCCACAAATTTGGCCCGTCGCTGCTACACGGTAAAGTCACAAATTTGGCCCGTCGCTGCTACACGGTAAAGCCACAAATTTGGCCCGTCGCTGCTACACGGTAAAGCCACAAATTTGGCCCGTCGGTGCTACATGGTAAAGCCACAAATTTGGCCCGTCGCTGCTACACGGTAAAGCCACAAATTTGGCCCGTCGCTGCTACACAGTAAAGCCACAAATTTGGCCCGTCGCTGCTACATGGTAAAGCCACAAATTTGGCCCGTCGCTGTTACACGGTAAAGCCACAAATTTGGCCCGTCGCTGCTACACGGTAAAGCCACAAATTTGGCCCGTCGCTGCTACACGGTAAAGCCACAAATTTGGCCGGTTGCTGCTACCAGGTTAAGATGAGCTTCAGCCACTGTGTTCCAAGCTCTCCCTCACCAAGACACTGCTTTTTGTATAGGGTAAGGTGGGTTAAGATGCCCCCCTGGGGTGAAAGGCCCCCCATTGGTTTTGTCTTTCTTTCTTTCTTTTCTCAAGCAGTCACATGATCAAGTAGGCAACGCCAACGCTCTGTGCTCACAGGAACTACTGGACTAAACAATGGACAGTTGCTCTGGCCACAAGGGGACATTTCTTCTTTTTGACTAATTTCTTGTAAGTTTTCAGTGATTTTAATGATGCCTAATTAACGACAAAGAACTGTAGTTATCCTGATGGCTATGGATACTTGCTCTAAGATGTCCAGACCATATTGCATGTGACTATACTCTGCCTACTTACTTGTAGGAAAGATGGTGACATTTTGTGTATATATATGTTCCCAGGGTAAGAGGCCCCCTGTGCCTTTGGGGTAAGTTGCCCACAGGGAGGCCTTTTACCCCACATGTGGGCCTTTTACCCCATTATCAGCAAATTGGCAAATGGCCTTGTTTGATGTGTGGGGAACTATTTGCTAATAGCAGACCTTCTGAAAAATGGGTCCAATGTCGGGGTTGTAGAAATTGGTCACATGCAGAATGCACAACTGGAGTAGGCCTAGATCTGTATGCATGTCAAAACTGCGAGTCTGATTAGGCATTACGGTATTGCTATAAATATAAATTGTTAAGTTTTTGAAGGGCATCCATAAGTGAACACTTTTGAGTTTGAGACTATATGGAAGTTGGTGTTTTTAACTGTTTCAGATATCAGTATTCAACAGAAAGGACATATTTTATCAAATTAATTGAATATTTAGTTCCATATATTTTTCATGGAAGTAAATGTTCCTTTTGTTACAAAAATTCAGAAGAAAGGGAAGCTAGTCTAATATTACTAGTCTAAAAGAAGGGGATACCTTTTGGAAAATTAATTAATTGTTTAGTTTTACATTCTGCTCATTAGGAGACACAAATTTGACAGTGTTCCTATATTTCACATCAAGAGAGAATTATAGGGTATAGTTTTCAAAAATGGAATACATTTTAAAATTTTATAATGTGAAAAAAAATCACAAGAAACCCAACGAACGATATCAAGACGAAGTTGAACCGTGTCATCCGCCAGACTAACAACAACAGCAGTACGAAGCTCCCCCTCATCGAAGGCGACCACAAACTGGGTTACGCTTATGGCAACGTCAAGACCCACAAGGAAGGCCACCCCCTACGTCCCATCATCAGCCAGACACCATCCGTTACTTACAAACTCGCCAAGCGCCTCAACGAACTCATCACACCATTCACACCAGCCTCCTTCAGTTTGAAGTCCACAACAGAGTTCCTCGATCTCCTGAAGACTACCCGTCCCTCCAACATCATGGCATCCATGGACGTTGAATCACTCTTCACCAACGTACCGGTCGACGAAACCACAGATCTCATCTGTCAACGCATCTACCACTTAGAAGACGAAGAGCCACTCAACATTCCCGAAGCCTCGCTACGCCTCCTTCTACAAGCATGTACTAAAGAAGTACCATTTTACGGACCCGACGGCAAGATGTACGTGCAGCGAGACGGTGTGGCCATGGGATCACCCCTCGGCGTCCTCTTCGCCAACTTCTACATGGGGTCCATCGAAGAAAGGCTATTTGCACGCCACCCTCAGCTCAAACCACAAATCTACGCCAGGTACGTCGATGACATCTTCATCAGCGTTGGCACCGTGAGCCACATCAACGAGTTAATCACCGAATTCAAGAACGACTCCTGCTTAAACTTCACGCAAGAAATAGAACAAAATAAGAAGCTCCCATTTCTGGACACCATGGTGCACCGTGAGGACACATCTTTTTCAACAGAAGTGTACGTGAAAGCCACTAACTTCGGGTTCTGTCTCAACGGTGCTAGCGAATGCCCCGAAAGATATAGGCGCAGCGTAATCAGCGCCTTTGTCAAGAGGGCCCTCACACACACCTCAACATGGGCAGCCGCGAACACCGAGCTGAAGAGAGTTTCCCAGCTTCTCGCCAACAACGGCTACCCGCAGCAAGAAATTGACGACGGGATTAAACGACGACTCGATAACTTCATGAGTCCTGAACCAAAAGCTTCAAACTATCGCCCAATTAGCTTAACATCGGTTATAGGCAAGATGCTGGAGTCCATAATAGCCAGGAACATTCGGGAGCATTTAGAGAAACATAGCTTAATTCACGACTCGCAGCATGGGTTCACAAAAGGTAGGTCATGCCTCACCAATCTCTTGTCCTTCTACAATAAAGTATTTGAGGCGGTTGACAGAGATGAAAATTATGATGTAATCTATCTTGATTTTAGTAAAGCGTTTGACAAAGTTCCTCACCAACGACTGTTGCTTAAATTACAGGCTCACGGAGTAGAGGGTAAAGTTTTGAACTGGGTCAAGGCGTGGCTTAGCAATAGGAAGCAAAGAGTGCAAATCAATGGTAAAAGATCTGACTGGGGATGTGTTACGAGTGGGGTCCCACAAGGTTCGGTATTAGGTCCACTTTTGTTTATTATTTATATCAATGACTTAGACACAGGAATTAGTAGTGATGTTAGTAAATTTGCAGATGATACCAAGATCGGTAGAGTAATTGAGTCGGATCAGGACGCTAGTATTCTCCAAGGTGAACTCAACAGATTATATGACTGGGCGGATAAATGGCAGATGGAGTTCAATGTAGGGAAGTGCAGTATTCTGAGTGTAGGTAGGAACAACCCTCACATAACTATTGCTTAAATGACACTCTCATAAGTAGGTCTGGGTGCGAAAGGATTTAGGGTCTTAGTGAGCTCTGATCTCCGTCCAAGGGCACAATGCATTCAAGCTAGAAATCGAGCTAATAGGGTACTGGGATTTATTTCAAGGAGCGTAAGCAACAGAAGCCCCGAAGTCTTCCTCAAATTATATTTAGCATTAGTTAGACCTCATCTTGACTATGCGGTTCAGTTCTGGTCACCCTACTATAGAATGGATATCAAAATGTTAGAATCGGTGCAGAGGAGGATGACTAAGATGATTCAGGGGTTGAGAAACTTGCCATACGAGGAAAGACTCAAACAGTTAAACTTGCATTCTCTAGAAAGGCGAAGGGTGCGTGGAGACATGATCGAGGTTTATAAATGGATGAAGAGCTTTAATAAGGGAGACATTCATAAGGTTTTGTTGGTAAGAGAACCGGGTAGGACACGAAGTAACGGGTTTAAACTGGATAAATTCAGATTCAACAGGGACATAGTCAAAAATTGATTTACTAACAGGGTGGTGGATGAGTGGAATAGGCTTAGCAGTCATGTGGTGAGTGCCAATACAATTGTCACATTCAAAAATAGACTAGATAAATTCATGGACAGCGATATTAGGTGGGGTTAGATACACGGGAGCTTAGGGTCAAAGGAGCTGCCTCGTACAGGCCTACCGGCCTCTTGCAGACTCCTGCGTTCTTATGTTCTTATGTAAAAGAGAAAGACACGTCGAGAATCACCCTATATTACAAGAACACCATGTCGTCAGAATACAAAGAAGACGAGAAGACCCTTAAGAAGATCATCCACAAGAACGTAACACCCACCAACCCCGACACCAAGCTCGACCTCATAATCTTCCACAAATCAAGAAAAACCGCCAACCTGATCATGAGAAACAGCTGTCTACCTCCAACAAGTCCACTACAAGAGGTGAACGTCGTGTACCAACACACATGTTCTTTAGGTGACTGCAGTCGCCTACACTCTAGGTACATCGGCGTCACCACAACAACTCTATCGAAGAGAATAACAGCTCACCTCACAGATGGAGCAATAAGAAGGCATTACCTCAGCGAACACGGACTCATCCTGAGGAGGAAACACATGGAGGACAACACCATAATATTGACAAGAGAAAACAACAACAGGACTCAAAATGACCGAGGCAGTGCTAATTTACACCCAGAAACCTGCAATAAACATACAGCAGCAACCCGACACGTCACTCCCGACAAAGAGGCAGCGAGCGCCAAGCTAAGCTACGATTGGCTGAGAGCCGCGCACACTAACGCGCAGGCTCAGCGAGGCAATATATAGCTCCGCCTACCAGCAGCTCACTCCTTCTCCTACACCTGCAACGAGAACATCTCCTGAAGATGGCCGAATAGGCCGAAAGACGTCTTGAGACATGGATCTCCATTACCTACAACCAGAAGACCGCGCTACAGTGCGTGAAATAGAAAAAACAACTTATAAAGAGAATAATGCTAAATCTGCTGTTGATTTTAATAAAGCATATATATATATATATATATATATATATATATATATATATATATATATATATATATATATATATATATATATATATATATATATATATATACAGTACCCTCTCGAGTTTCGCGCTCGCTTCGTTCCGAAGGTATAGCGCTAAACTCGAGGATCGCGAAGCTCGACATATTGAAAACACTGAAAAAATGCTTATCTGTTCCGACCTTTTTTTTTTTTTTTCTTTTTCTACATGTGGGCTATGGCGCCGGTAGACTATCCATCTGGGCCTGATGGTCGGGCCCGAGCCTGTCATGGCACAGGCAATGGATTATAGTGGCGCCATTATAATTGCTCCCCGAAGCTGACATTTTTTCCTCCTTCACTCATTTTGTTATCTCAAAATACGTACCTTGGAAAAAGGAAGAGAACTGGAAGAGAGAACGAGTTGTTTTAAAGCCATAGATGAAGCCTTACGATTGGCTGAGCTCTCGAAACACGCTTGTGATTCGCTGGGAGTCCGATGACGTCATCACCGGCGCTCACCCGGTCAGCGGCCACGCTGCCTTGGGGCAGCGTCACACTGGCCCTTTTCCAAAAAACCGATGTGGCTACTGGCAACGCCCGTGCGACCATCTGGGAGCGAGTTATCGGTTGTCCGTAACCTGGTGTCACACTGGGCCTTTTTCTTCCCACCGCGTTGGCGGCAGCTTGGGCAACCGGCAAATCCAACTTTTCTGGGTGTGCGTCACACACGGCCAAGGTCGGTTGCCCGTTTCCACATCCACATCGTAAACAAAGCACTTGCCCTGTGTCAACATGGCATCGTCTGCGAAAGTAAGGGCTGCCGCGGCTTGTGCTGCCATTACCCAAGCTACGGACTTGTTGCTGCAGTTAAATGGAAGGAAGAAGCTGTTGTGGGTGTGGTGTGTCTGTGGTTCCTCCGTGCCTGTTCTCATTGTCACCATTGTGCGTGAGCGGCCAACCCACCCATAGACTCCGACCATATAAACACGTCGATCGAGTAACAACAAAGACACACACACACACACAGACAGACAGACACACACACACACACACACACACACACACACACACACACACACGCACACACCAGACTCATCATGAACCATAGCAGATGTTTCTCACAAACAAAAATGGCTTCCCCATTTCCTAGAGTGTGTTAGAACTTATTTGTTGAGTGGTTCATACAAACCAAACACACCCAGTGGCAAGAAGAGAGCAGTGTTAAAGACGACTGCTCTCTTCTTGCCAAGAGCTAGGAGGCTTGGTTCATGTGAGCCACTCACCAAATACTGCCTAACACACTCAAGAAATGGTGAAGTCGTTTCTGTTTGTCAGAAACATCTGCAATGGTTCCTAATGAGTCTGGTGTGTGTGTGTGTGTGTGTGTGTGTGTGTGTGTGTGTGTGTGTGTGTGTGTTGTTATTCGATCCATGTGTTTATGTGGTTGAGTCAAGATGGGTGGGTTGGCCGTGCACGCGCAGTGGTGACAATGAGAACTGGCATGGAGGAACCACAGGCACGCCACACCCACAACTGTTTCTTCCTTCCATTTAACTGCAGCAACAAGTCCATGACTTGGGTAATGGCAGCACAAGCCCTTACTTTAGCAGACGACGCCATGTTGATACAGGGCAAGTGCTTTGTTTACATTGTGGATGTGGGTATGGGCAACCGACCTTGGCCGTGTGTGATGCACACCAGGAAAAGTTGGACTTGCCGGTTGCCCAAGGCGGCGCCAACGCGATGGGAAGAAAAAGCTTACGGATAACCGTGAACCCGCTCCCGGTTGGACGTACGGGCGTTGCCCATAGCCCCAACGGCTGGACGAAAACGGCCATTGTGACACCGCCTTAAGGCAGTGAAGCCGCTGATAGGGTGAGCGTCGGCGATGACGTCATCGGACTCCTGGCCCCTCTCCCTTCCCTTCCCTTTCAATCTCTTTCTTTTTCCTTCCCTTCCCTTCCCTTCCCTTTCCATCTCTTTCTTTCTTTTTCCTTCCCTTCCCTTTCCATCTCTTTCTTTTTCCTTCCCTTCCCTTCCCTTCCCTTTCCATCTCTTTCGTTCTTTTTCCTTTCCTTCCCTTTCCATCTCTTTCGTTCTTTTTCCTTTCCTTCCCTTTAAATCTCTTTCTTTTTCCTTCCCTTCCCTTTCCATCTCTTTCGTTCTTTTTCCTTCCCTTCCCTTTAAATCTCTTTCTTTTTCCTTCCCTTCCCTTTAAATCTCTTTCTTTTTCCTTCCCTTCCCTTCCCTTCCCTTTCCATCTCTTTCGTTCTTTTTCCTTCCCTTCCCTTTAAATCTCTTTCTTTTTCCTTCCCTTCCCTTTCCATCTCTTTCTTTCTTTTTCCTTCCCTTCCCTTCCCTTTCCTTTCCATCTCTTTCGTTCTTTTTCCTTCCCTTCCCTTTCCATCTCTTTCTTTCTTTTTCCTTCCCTTCCCTTCCCTTCCCTTTCCATCTCTTTCTTTCTTTTTCCTTCCCTTCCCTTCCCTTTCCTTTCCATCTCTTTCTTTCCTTCCTTCCTTCCTTCCTTTAAATTTCTTTCTTTTTCCTTTCCTTCCCTTCCCTTCCCTTTCCATCTCTTTCTATCTTTTTCCTTCCCTTCCCTTCCCTTTCCATCTCTTTCCTTCTTTTTCCTTCCCTTCCCTTTAAATCTCTTTCTTTCTTTTTCTTCCTTCCTTCCTTTCCATCTCTTTTTCCTTCCCTTCCCTTTAAATCTCTTTCTTTTTCCTTCCCTTCCCTTTAAATCTCTTTCTTTTTCCTTCGCTTCCCTTCCCTTTCCTTTCCATCTCTTTCGTTCTTTTTCCTTCCCTTCCCTTTAAATCTCTTTCATTTTCCCTCCCTTCCCTTTCCTTCCCTTTCCATCTCTTTCGTTCTTTTTCCTTCCCTTCCCTTTAAATCTCTTTCTTTCTTTTTCCTTTCCTTCCCTTCCCTTCCCTTTCCATCTCTTTCCCTTCCCTTCCCTTTCCATCTCTTTCTTTCTCTTCCCTTCCCTTCCCTTTCCATCTCTTTCTTTCCCTTTCCTTCCCTTCCCTTTCCATCTCTTTCTTTCCCTTTCCTTCCCTTCCCTTTCCATCTCTTTCTTTCCCTTTCCTTCCCTTCCCTTTCCATCTCTTTCTTTCTCTTTCCTTCCCTTCCCTTTCCATCTCTTTCTTTCCCTTTCCTTCCCTTCCCTTTCCATCTCTTTCCTTACCTTCCCTTTCTTTCTCTTTCTTTCCCTTTCCTTCCCTTCCCTTTCCATCTCTTTCTTTCCCTTTCCTTCCCTTCCCTTCCCTTCCCTTTCCATCTCTTTCTTTCCCTTTTCTGTCTGGTGTTAGTGCTCCATCCTTCCTTTCCTTCCTTTCCCTCTCCACCTAGTTCTCTGTCTTGTTCCTTCTCCATCCTGCCCCTTCCCTTCCCTTTCCATCTCTTTCTTTCTCTGGTTCTCTGTCTGGTGTTAGTGTGCTCCATCCTGCCCCAGCAAAGGTTGTAATTCCACCTCTCCACCTGGTTCTCTGTCTGGTGTTAGTGTGCTCCATCCTGCCCCAGCAAAGGTTGTAATTCCACCTCTCCACCTGGTTCTCTGTCTGGTGTTAGTGTGCTCCATCTTGCCCCAGCAAAGGTTGTAATTCCACCTCTCCACCTGGTTCTCTGTCTGGTGTTAGTGTGCTCCATCCTGCCCCAGCAAAGGTTGTAATTCCACCTCCACCTGGTCCTCTGTCTGGTGTTAGTGTTTTCCATCCTGCCCCAGCAAAGGTTGTAGTTCCACCTCTCCACCTGGTTCTCTTTTGTTAGTGTTCTCCATCCTGCCCCAGCAAAGGCTGTAATTTCACCTCTCCACCTGGTTCTCTGTCTGGTGTTAGTGTTCTCCATCCCACCCCAGCAAATGATGTAATTCCACCTCTCCACCTGGTTCTCTGTCTGGTGTTAGTGTTCTCCATCCTGCCCCAGCAAAGGTTGTAATTCCACCTCTCCACCTGGTTCTCTGTCTGGTGTTAGTGTGCTCCATCCTGCCCCAGCAAAGGTTGTAATTCCACCTCTCCACCTGGTTCTCTGTCTGGTGTTAGTGTGCTCCATCCTGCCCCAGCAAAGGTTGTAATTCCACCTCTCCACCTGGTTCTCTGTCTGGTGTTAGTGTTCTCCATCCTGCCCCAGCAAAGGCTGTAATTCCACCTCTCCACCTGGTTCTCTGTCTGGTGTTAGTGTTCTCCATCCTGCCCCAGCAAAGGCTGTAATTCCACCTCTCCACCTGGTTCTCTGTCTGGTGTTAGTGTTCTCCATCCTGCCCCAGCAAAGGTTGTAATTCCACCTCTCCACCTGGTTCTCTGTCTGGTGTTAGTGTGCTCCATCCTGTATGAAGCTGGAAGGCCTGTATCATAAGCTCTCTCTTACTGCCTCTGATAGAAGTCTACATTCCTATAACATGACATCCATATACTTTTTTTATAATAAGGGTCAAGACAGCACCATTTTAGACTGAGACCTGGATCATATGCCCTACTACTACTACTACTACTACTACTACTACTACTACTACTACTACTACTACTACTACTACTTATCACACCCAAACCATGACTACTTATTAACTACTTCAAGCTCAACTCATTTCCTAGGGCCAAGAGTTGTTGTATATTAAGTATTAAGAATTTTATCGTAGCGACCATTCCTATAGTCTTAGTTGTGTGGAAGTGGAAGTCAGGTGGAGTGGGAGCTTGTGGAGTATTGTCACCCACTCCGCCCCAAAGGGTTTGATAGGTGGAATGCTCACCGCGTGCCGACAGCTTGTTCCCGAAGCCTTGCTCTGACACCCACCCTCTACATCTAGGCAGCTTTGTCAGCCACTGGTCATTGAAGAGACTGAGGCAAGAGAGAGATGCAGTTCCTCTTCATCTTCTTCATTTAACCCGTCCGCTGCGATTGTCAGGGATTCGTCCTTCACTGGTAGCCTGGTAACATATAGTCCCAGGTCTTTTTCTTCCTCTGTGGTGGATAGTGGAGTGTTTCCCATGTGGTATTGGTGTGCTGGATATCCCTTCACTGGTAGCCTGGTAACATGTACTCCCAGGTCTTTCTCTGCCTCTGTGGTGGATAGTGGAGTGTTTCCCATGTGGTATTGGTGTGCTGGATATCCCTTCACTGGTAGCCTGGTAACATGTACTCCCAGGTCTTTTTCTGCCTCTGTGGTGGATAGTGGAGTGTTTCCCATGTGGTATTGGTATGCTGGATATCCCTTCACTGGTAGCCTGGTAACATGTACTCCCAGGTCTTTCTCTGCCTCTGTGGTGGATAGTGGAGTGTTTCCCATGTGGTATTGGTGTGCTGGATATCCCTTCACTGGTAGCTTGATAACATGTACTCCCAGGTCTTTTTCTTCCTCTGTGGTGGATAGTGGAGTCTCCCATGTGGTACTGGTATGCTGGATATCCCTTCACTGGTAGCCTGGTAACATGTACTCCCAGGTCTTTTTCTTCCTCTGTGGTGGATAGTGGAGTTTCCCATGTGGTATTGGTGTGCTGGGTATCCCATCCCAAGGTGCAGGACTTTACATTTATCTTCATTGAATTGTAGCAGCCACTTGTTGTTCCATTCCTGTTGCTTGGTGAGGTCTTCTGGTAGGAAATCCGCAGCCAAGGGGTTAACGTCCTTATATTTCCTTATGGGGTTGGATGGAGTCTGAGTCCCTCCCACTCTTGATCGTAGACAGAAAGATTTGGACGCATATCATTGAGCCTCCAGCCTCATAAGAGAGTGTGGGAAAGCTTGACATTGAACAGGAAGGTGAATGTAAGATCTGAATTATTTTACGGAAACACAGATAAAAAAATTTTTGCCCTCAAATCCCATGACAGAGGAATAGAGAAGAGTAGATTGGTGGATAGAGGAGTAGAGAGTAGAGATGATGAACGTAGGATCTGAATGATTTTACGGAAACACAAATTGATAAAAAAATTCTTGTCCTCAAATCCCATGACAGAGGAATAGAGAAGAGTAGATTGGTGGATAGAGGAATAGAGAATAGAGATGAAAGATCTGAATTATTTTACGGAAACAGATAAAAAAAATTCTTGCCCTCAAATCCCATGACAGAGGAAGGATAGAGTGATGGAGGAGAATAGATTAATAGAGGAATAGAGAATAGATTGTGGGTGTCTGCAGTGAGGGTGAATGTAAGATCTGAATTATTTTACGGAAACACAGATAAAAAAAATCTTGCCCTCAAATCCCATGACAGAGGAAGGATAAAGGGATGGAGAAGAATAGATTAATAGAGGAATAGAGAATAGCTTGTGGGTGTCTGCAGTGAGGGTGAATGTAAGATCTGAATTATTTTACGGAAACACAGATAAAAAAAATCTTGCCCTCAAATCCCATGACAGAGGAAGGATAGAGTGATGGAGGAGAATAGATTAATAGAGGAATAGAGAATAGATTGTGGGTGCCTGCAGGGAGGGTGAGTGCAACCTTGCCAGACCGTCGTACTCAGTTTTTCTTATTTCCCAATTTCCAACCAAAAAACTGTCTCCTCGGCGCCAATAACTGGCTTTGTATGTTGTTATTATTGAAGCGGTTGATTATCGGTGCTTGCTGGTGATATTTATGGGGGAGAAGGATTGCTTGCTAGTTATTATTGAAGCGGTTGATTATCGGTGCTTGCTGGTGATATTTATGGGGGAGAAGGATTGCTTGCTAGTTATTATTGAAGCGGTTGATTATCGGTGCTTCCTGGTGATATTTATGGGGGAGAAGGATTGCTTGCTAGTTATTATTGAAGCGGTTGATTATCGGTGCTTCCTGGTGATATTTATGGGGGAGAAGGATTGCTTGCTAGTTATTATTGAAGCGGTTGATTATCGGTGCTTGCTGGTGATATTTATGGGGGAGAAGGATTGCTTGCTAGTTATTATTGAAGCGGTTGATTATCGGTGCTTCCTGGTGATATTTATGGGGGAGAAGGATTGCTTGCTAGTTTATTGTTGCAAGTGAACAACAAAGGGAAGGGAGGAGCATGCCATCCCAACCCCCAGGCAGTACAGGGTGTGACTGTACAGCTACGGATACATGTGGACGTAGCACCAGGAAGGAAACTGAAAAGATACAATGGCAGGGGACAAGTGCCAAAAGAATGAAGGCCTTGAGTTAGTCAGGGGAGCAGACATAAGGGACTGAACATATGAACTACAATCTAGCGGCAAATGCAGGATACTCACTGAGCACAGCTGAGAGAACGTTATTATTAGAGAAGGAGGAAAATGTGATGCTCGGAGTGCGGTAGTCTGGCAGCGGCGGGTGAGTGTACGGTCTGAGGAGTTGTTTTGCTGGGTGTTGCTTGCGGGTGACGGCGAGCTCTTTCATGTTCCTCCTTAATTCCTTTTTTTTTTCTATTCTTTTCGTTCTTGATTTCAGGTTGATTTTTACTCCGTTATTTATTTATTTTTTGTCATTATTTTTTATCTCCTCCATATTTTTACTCTGTTCAAATTTTATTTTTATTTTTATTTTTATTATTTCATTTTGTTTTTTCCCTTGAGCTGCCGTGCCGTCCTTCTCGTAAGACAGATACATTCGCCCTATTATGGTAGAGTTTCACCTTTAAAATGGAAAATGGGAGCTTGTAAGAAAATGCATTTACCTTTTTTTTTATTTCCTTACTACTGTTTAATTGCAAGCGGTCCCTCGAGGCTGTCCGGGTAATTCTTGAAGACATAGACGGGCCAGCGACGGGCTTGGGGTGAGGTCGGCGCGGGTGAGCAGTCATGCAGTGTCTCGGCTGGAGGCTTGAACCTGATCCTTTTTGTAGTTGTGAAAGTGAGTGAGCAGTGTCTCGGCTGGAGGCTTGAACTTGATCCTTTTTGTAGTTGTGAAAGTGAGCAGTCAGTGTCTCGGCTGGAGGCTTGAACTTGATCCTTTTTGTAGTTGTGAAAGTGAGCAGTCAGTGTCTCGGCTGGAGGCTTGAACTTGATCCTTTTTGTAGTTGTGAAAGTGAGCAGTCAGTGTCTCGGCTGGAGGCTTGAACTTGATCCTTTTTGTAGTTGTGAAAGTGAGCAGTCAGTGTCTCGGCTGGAGGCTTGAACTTGATCCTTTTTGTAGTTGTGAAAGTGAGCAGTCAGTGTCTCGGCTGGAGGCTTGAACTTGATCCTTCTCGTAGTTGTCAAAGTAGATTTACCTTTTTAATACAGTGTCCGGGAGGAGTTTGTGTTTTATAGCGCTGAAAGTTTTTATTACTCTGTTGATATTCCCGGCGGCGTAGCGGACGGAGGGGGATTTGCCGCAAGGGTGACTTTTCTTTATCAGGGGTGACGGACGTCAAGTCTTTTTCACAGATGTCTTTTGTCTTTGTGAATAATTTCTCTCTCTCTCTCTCTCTCTCTCTCTCTCTCTCTCTCTCTCTCTCTCTCTCTCTCTCTCTCTCTCTCTCTCTCTCTCTCTCTCTCTCTCTCTCTCTCTCTCTCTCTCCTTGCTATTCTAATGGGTCATAAAATATCTTTGTTCATTATATTCATTTCCTTGCTCTTAACACCGAGCATGAAGGAGGATATATTGAGAGAATAAAGGAAATTAACATATTGTACCTATTAGCGCTATTGTTACTTATATTAGGGTGCCAGGAGCCGTACAGTTTAGATTTTTTCTATAATTAAAGTCTTCAGTGGTAGGTATCCCCGCTTCCATCATTATAACGGAGAAAAAGGAGAAGTTTGAGAAGAAAAAGGTAAATATTGTAGACCCGTCGCCCTTACTCATTCCCTCCACAAGCGGAAATCCTGGTATATTAAGGCTACAAAATTTAGTAAAGTGGTGAATAAGCAATAAATAATAGTAATGATAGGCAAATAATGAGTGGTAAGTAAAGAGATTAATTAGTGCTGGAGGTTAGGTAAATATCGTTAGGCCCGTCGCCTTCACGCCATGGCGGGCAAGTTGCGTCTTCGGGAGGTGGCCGTGCCGTGAAAACGTTTAAGAAAATGGTGTTTTTCTCGGTGAAATAAGAATGGCGGTTGGTTGAATTGCGATAGAATGGTATACGAATGTTAGTAGTACGGTTGGGTGGTGGTTAGCGCCCGGTAGATTGTGGCAGAACGGTAGAAATGGTGGTTGAAAGAAAATATTGGTTGAAAATAATGCTAAGAAAATAATTGCTGTAGAATGGTATAGACGGATGTTGGTAGTACGATTGGGTGGTGGTTAGCGCCCGGTAGATTGTGGCAGAACGATAGAAATGGTGGTAGAAAGAGAAAATATTGGTTGAAAATTTTTTTTTTTTTATTTTTTTTTTTTTTTACGTTGTTGCCTATTGCGCCGGTAGGCATCTTCCCGGTGGGGCCTGATGGTCGGCCCAAGGCTTCTCCCAGGTGGGGCCTGATGGTCGGCCCAGCCCGTTCTGGCGCAGGCGAGTGTTTATAGTGGTGCCATCTTGCATTGGCTCATGCTGCCCCCCGGAACTCGTTCCGGGTTGATGGGTGGTCTTCAGGACAGCATGTGGGTAGTTTTAAGCCACTCGGCGGTGACTGAAAAATCCGAGTGGTAGCGTGAGGATTCGAACCCGCGTCGTCCATCACGCGGCGAATGTGGGTCCAGTACGCTATCACTTCGGCCACCGCCTACCCTGAATGCTAATAAGATAATCTTGCAGTGTATTGAAGTGAGGACAGTTAAGTGAAATAGTGCCATTGACAAGCAAAGTGCGTGTGAATAAACAAGAGAGGGCCAGGAGGAGGAGGACGTTACAAAGCGATACGGCTGGAGAGAAGAGAGGAGGGTGAGTACTGGAGGGGGAGAGGAGGGAAGAATTGGAGGAGGAGGAGAGAGAGAGGAGGGAAGAGGGTGAGTAGTGGAGGGAGAGTGGGGAGAGAGGATCTGGATCTGGACGAATAATGCGCCTGTACAGGTGCATAACACGCATATATGTGTTGGCTGTTGGGGGACGGGGGAGCCGGGTGTGCAGGGGAGGGAAGTGAATCAAGTGTAATTGTTAATGTTGATGTGTTGTGGTGACAAGTGAGTGTGTTTTTGTTTTCTGAATGAGTCTATTGCACCGCAGTCTGTTGAGGGAGGCTGTTCCAGTCACGTATGGGGCGTGGAAAGTATGAGTGCTTGTATGCGTCAGTGTTAGTGTGATATGTTTGGTATTTATGGATGTGTGTGTTACGAGTGCGTTGACTGTTTGCCTTGTGTAGGTATGTTTGTGGGTCAATGTCAATGTAAGTGTTTGTGATCTTGTACATAAGTGTAAGTTTACCGTTGCTACTGTTTACCGTTGATGAGCTGTCAGGCCCCGGTCCGCCGCCGTGGCAGCGCTCCACAGGGCCGCTAACATTATAACAGTAATATTAGCACCTAAAGTTGTCCTCAATCCTCATATTTGTTAAGTCGTAGGATTTAGTGAATAAGTGAGTCTTCAGCGCTTCTTGAAGATTGCCAGACTGTCACTGTTCTTAACATCCCCGGGTAACTCATTACAGAGCCGCGGGGCACTCTTCTCAAATGCTCTGAAACCCAGTTCCAGGTTGACCCTGGGCTCATAGAGTCTATACCGTTCTGTACTGTGTCTCACTGACATGGTGGTGTCCAAATGAAAATCCTGTAGAATATTTCTCAAATATCCAGGTTTACCAAGTCGCGTTGCTTGATAAGTCAAGACATATTTTGTAGACTATTCGTGCCTTAATGGGTAGCCAATGCAAGTCTATAAGTGCAGGTGTTATTCTCTCACGGGGGGCAGACCCTTTATTAGCCTTGCAGCTCTGTTCATAACAAGTTGTAGTTTCTTCAGCATATATTTAGGAAGGCCATAATAAAGTGAGTTACAATAATCCAGCACGCCCGAAAACATTAGACTTTATCATGATGCCAGGCGACGAGTAAAAAGATTAGTATGTCAGGCAAAGCGTAGATATGAAGAAAATATTGCATCCAACTGTAAAAATAATCCGAAATCCTTCTTCATTTATATAAACAACAGAAAGGCGATCAGAAGTGGAACTGGACCTTTAACAAACAGCGACGGTGCACTAGTGACTGACAGCCAACACATTGCAAACCTCTTAAACAGTTACTTTTCCTCGGTGTTTAATACTAACAGTCTTCTTCCCACTACCACCAGCACCAGTACTAATGTAAATCTCGAGCATGCATTGCCTAATTTTGAAATAACAACCGATGAAGTCCTTAAAGCACTCCATTCACTTAAAACAAATAAAAGTCCCGGACCCGATAAAGTATATCCTATACTGCTTAAAGAAACAAAGAGCGAAATACTCTTCTCCCTCACAACCGTATTCAATATGTCCTTGCGACAAGGCATCGTCCCTTCGGATTGTTAACAGGCTAACGTGACACCAATTTTTAAGAAAGGAGACAAAAAAATACCAGGTAATTACAGACCCATTAGTCTAACTTCAGTTGTAGGTAAGCTACTTGAGAGCATAATTAGAGACAAAATTGTGAGTTACCTTGAAAGCCACTCATTAATTTGGGATTCACAACATGGCTTCCGTAACAAAAGATCCTGCCTATCAAACCTATTGACCTTTTATAATGACCTCTTCTCAGTTTATGACGTAACCAAATCATTGGACGTAGTCTATTTTGATTTCCAGAAAGCGTTTGATAAAGTCCCACATCATAAATTACTTTATAAATTAAAGCAAATAGGCATTTACGGTCAAGTAAACCAATGGATCGCGAATTGGTTGAGCAACAGACAACAAAGAGTGGTGATTGACGGATTTAACTCACAGTGGGCACCAGTCACTACTGGCGTCCCTCAGGGCTCGGTTCTTGGCCCAGTGCTCTTCATTATTTACATCAACGATGTGGATGTTGGACTCAATAATCGCATTAGTAAATCTGCAGACGACACAAAGATTGGTAACTCGGTTCTCACTGACGAAGACAGGCAAAGCCTCCAAGAGGATTTGCACAAAATTTCAGCTTGGTCGGATAGATGGGAGATGCCCTTTAACGTAGACAAGTGCCAGGTCCTTCAAGTTGGAACGAGGAATAAGAAGCTCGATTACGAAATACGCGGCGTTAAACTCACAAGTGTTCAATGCGTTAAGGACCTGGGGATTAAAATCGCGTCAAACCTCAAATTCTCACATCAATGCATCGATGCAGCAAATAAAGCGAACAGAATGTTGGGCTTCATTAAAAGAAACTTTTTATTCAAGAATAAAGATGTAATACTCCCGCTCTACAATAGCTTAGTCAGACCCCACTTGGAATATGCGGTACAGTTTTGGTCTCCCCACCATGCAAAGGACATTGCTAAATTAGAAGGTGTTCAGCGTCGGGCAACGAAAATGATCCCTTCCTTGCGCAACAAATCCTACGAAGAAAGGCTTTCTACCCTTAACATGTTCTCTCTTGAGAAACGTCGCCTCCGAGGAAAACTGATCGAATGTTTTAAAATACTTAATGGTTTCACGAATGTAGACAGATCAACATTGTTTATGATCGATGACACTTTGCGCACGAGGAACAATGGCGTAAAACTCAGATGTAGACAAGTTAATTCAGACTGCACCAAATTTTTCTTCACCAACGTTGTAGTGCGAGAATGGAATAAGCTTCCACCATCAGTGGTCCAGTGTAACACGATTGACTCCTTCAAAAATAAGCTCGACCGTCACTTCCTTGAACTTAATATCAACTTGAGTAGAAATGCAACGTTTTGGAGCCTTCTGATTAATGTAAAATCACTTCGGTTTAAGGACAGACCACCTAGTCTGGAACATGGGGTCTGTGTGGTCTGATTTTCTATGTAAATCTATGTAAATCTCTCTCTCTCTCTCTCTCTCTCTCTCTCTCTCTCTCTCTCTCTCTCTCTCTCTCTCTCTCTCTCTCTCTCTCTCTCTCTCTCTCTCTCTCTCTCTCTCTCTCTCCATCGTTTTCCGTCTTCATATTATTCATGGCACGTCTTATTCCCTTATAATTTCGTTCACCAAGTTTGTTGGTCGTGTTTCTTTGTTTAGTTTTTCTCTTCTCTAGTTTCTGTGTCCCATATTTTCTGTTCCTCAGTGGTCAGTTTCTCTTCGTCCACGCGGCATCAGCAGGTATTATTCGTAAACTCCCTTTTGGTTCTCCTATGATTGATTTCACGTCTCATTCCCTTAATCTTCTGTTCGGTTAATCTGCTTCAGTGTGTATTCGTGAACTCCCAGGAAGGGATCGGCCAACCTTTCCCTGCAGGCCCATATTCTCAAGCGATGCGGCGCCCAAGAAACACATATTTGATACTGTTCCCGTAGGAGTTTGAGTCATTTCCAGGGCTAGTGAAATACCCTGGTGGTAGTTTGACCTTTCTTCTGTACCCTGAACGTGAAAAAACCCTCATGAAAACCCGATTGATATCCTTTTATGTCCTTGGAAATAGTTGACATGAGAAGTGTGTGTGTGTGTGTGTGTGTGTGTGTGTGTGTGTGTGTGTGAGAGTCTGGAGACAACAAAGGCTTGCTGGTGACAGGATGCGTTTCCGCTGCTGATAACAAGAGTACAGTGTGACACTATCTATAAATACTACAAGAAGGAGAAGATGATGAAGATGATGATGATGATGAAGATGAAGAAGACGATGAAGAAATAGAAGAACGAAAAGAAAGGGAGGTAGAGGAAGAAAAGAGGAAGAAAGAAGAAGAAAAAGGAAAAGAAAGTGAGGCATCGAATAAAAAGAGGAAGAAAGAGAAGAAAAGAAGAAGAGGAAGAGAAAGAAGAAGGAAAAGAAAGAGGAAAGAGAAGAAGAAAGAAAAAGAATAAAGAGAAAGAGGAAAGAGATTAAAGAGAAAAACGAAAAATAAGAAGGAGAAGGAAAACATGATAAAGAGGAAAAAGATCAGATAAGAGAAGAAGAAGAAGAGGAAAAGACGATGAAGAAGAAGAAGAAGAAGAAAGAGAAAGAGGTTGAGGAGGAGGAGAAGAAGGAGAAGGAAGAGGAAGAGAATGATGATGATGAGGAGGAGAAGGAGAAAAAAAGGAGAAAGAGGAGGAGGAGCAGAAAAAAGAGGATGAGGAGAAAGAAGGAGAAGGAGGAGGAGGAAGAGGAAGAGGAGGAGGAGGAAAAGAATAAGGAGGAGGAGGAAAAGAATAAGGAGAAGGAGGAAGAGGAGGAGGAGAAGGAGAAGGAGAAAAGGGGGATAAAGAGGAGAAGAAGAAGGAATAGGAGGCGGAGAATAATGTATCGTATTTCAGGGGTAGTGTTTGATATGGTCTTTTGGGAATGGCTTAGGAAGGGAGAGCTTGTGGTAGGAGTGTGTGTGTGTGTGTGTGTGTGTGTGTGTGTGTGTGTTTCCGTATATATAACTAAAGTGTTTTCTTGTGTTTCCCTTCATTCCTTCATATTTCTATCACGGGAAGTGTCGGAAATGGTCTCTGGGAAGGGAGAGCTCTCTCTCTCTCTCTCTCTCTCTCTCTCTCTCTCTCTCTCTCTCTCTCTCTCTCTCTCTCTCTCTCTCTCTCTCTCTCTCTCTCGTGTGTTATCGTCATCTTGAACTTGTGTGAAGCGAGAGTTTCCGATGAAGGTATCACACACACACACACACACACACACACACACACACACACACACAGATCGACAATAGTGAGCACTTGTTCACAACGTGAGGGTACCTGCTGGCGAAAGCGAGTCCAACTCGTGATCAGGCCGTGGTGAATTACACACACACACACACACACACACACACACACACACACACACACACACACTCACTCACTCACTCATTCTTTTATGCTGCGTGGTTCAGAGAGAGAGAGAGAGAGAGAGAGAGAGAGAGAGAGAGAGAGAGAGAGAGAGAGAGAGAGAGAGAGAATTAGTAATAGTAGACAGAGGAGGAGAGAGAATGAGATGAAGCTTCCATAAGTTCGGAAATCCTTCGTCACTTTTTGATGAATCTGAACCTTTACCGCGGTGACTTGGCTCCCTGTCCCTCCTCCTCCTTTTCCTCCTCCTCCTCCTCCTCCTCCTCCTCCTCTTCCTTTTGTTCGTTCCTTCGTCTGTGTTTTCGCTCAACCATAAATATCAATAGAGTCATTTTGTATTTCTTTTTAGTTTTCGGATCGATTTTGTACCGAGGTGTTTTTTCTCTGTTTTTCTGTTTTCTGTTTTTTTCTTTTATAGCGAGGTAAGGTTTTGTTTAGGTTGTTCTGTTTTTTTCTTCTATAGCGAGGTGTTTTTTTCTTCATATTAGCGAGGTTAATATTCCTTTCCTTCTGTGTTTTTTCTGTTCTGTTCTTTTATTCAGTTTTTGTCTTGTTTTCCATATTAGCGAGGTTAGTCTTTCCCTTTTCTTCTAGGTTCTTTCTGTTTTTGTTTTTTTCATATAAGTCTTTTTCCTTATGTTCTGAGTTTTTTCTGTTTTGTGTTTTTCCTGTTTTTCTGTTTTGTTTTTCTCATTGTGCGTGTTTTCATTGTACGTGGGGGGTGTTGGTCATTGTAGTGGTGGTGGGTGTGGTCATTGTACGTGGTGGGTGTGGGCATTGTACGTGGGGGGTGTTGGTCATTGTAGGGGAGGTGGTGGTGATGGTCATTGTAGTGGTGGTGGGTGTGGTCATTGTACGTGGGGGGTGTTGGTCATTGTAGGGGAGGTGGTGGTGATGGTCATTGTAGTGGTGGTGGGTGTGGTCATTGTACGTGGGGGGTGTTGGTCATTGTAGGGGAGGTGGTGGTGATGGTCATTGTAGTGGTGGTGGGTGTGGTCATTGTACGTGGGGGGTGCTGATCATTGTAGGGGAGGTGGTGGTGATGGTCATTGTGGTGGTGGGTGTGGTCATTGTACGTGGGGGTGTTGGTCATTGTAGGGAGGTGGTGGGTGATGGTCATTGTACGTGGTGGTGTGGTCATTGTACGTGGGGGTGTTGGTCATTGTAGGGGAGGTGGTGATGGTCATTGTAGGTGGTGGGTGTGGTCATTGTACGTGGGGGGTGTTGGTCATTGTAGGGGAGGTGGTGGTGATGGTCATTGTAGTGGTGGTGGGTGTGGTCATTGTACGTGGGGGGTGTTGGTCATTGTAGGGGAGGTGGTGGTGATGGTCATTGTAGTGGTGGTGAGTGTGGTCATTGTACGTGGGGGGTGTTGGTCATTGTAGGGGAGGTGGTGGTGATGGTCATTGTAGTGGTGGTGGGTGTGGTCATTGTACGTGGGGGGTGTTGGTCATTGTAGGGGAGGTGGTGGTGATGGTCATTGTAGTGGTGGTGGGTGTGGTCATTGTACGTGGGGGGTGTTGGTCATTGTAGGGGAGGTGGTGGTGATGGTCATTGTAGTGGTGGTGGGGTTGGGGAGCAGTTCTTCAATGAGAAGTTTGAATTGGATTTTCCTGGAGTACATGTTGGCCGCGGGCTCTTTAATCTCCACCTTGAGGGCCCGTGAGCCACAAGAGTAACATACATTTTATCAGTGAAGTAGCCTGTTCTGTGGCAATAAACATCACAATTACCAGCATTCACTTCAAACTGAAGACCTATATTTACAAAGCCATCGTTCCAAGCCACGAGCCGGTAGCCCTTGAAGCCTGGATCAAGGTGCACGTACAATATTAGTTCCATCTTGCTCGGCACACACTCTGCGGTGGAAATGTTCGCCCATTCCTCATCCCCCGAAATGGTAATATCGGCGGGGCAGCGCTGGTTCAGGTCGGGGCTGAGGGAAGCGCCGGTCGCTTGCAACGATGCCGTGACAAGTAGCGGGGTCGTGCTGGTGGTGGTGTTTCTAGGGGTGGTGATTGTGGTACGTGTGGGGGTGTTGATCATTGTAGGGGTGGTGGTGGTGGGGGAGCAGTTCATCAATGAGAAAGAACAGCAGTAATAACAAGAAGAAATTAAAAAAGAAGAACACGAGGTAGACGTAAACAAAGAAAAAAATCATAAAAGAATGGATATGAATGTGTAGCAAGAAAGCATGAAGCCTGGCAGCGGAGAGAGAGAGAGAGAGAGAGAGAGAGAGAGAGAGAGAGAGAGAGAGAGAGAGAGAGAGAGAGAGAGAGAGAGAGAGAGAGAGAGAGAGAGAGAGAGAGAGAGAGGAGATAATGGAAGTCTGAGTGTATAGGCTGTGAAGTTATGATTCCTCCTCCTCCTCCTCCTCATTAACCGTAAATTCCCCAAACTTAAAAGATTCAAAATAGTGGAATACTCAAATTTGGATGTTAGCTCCGGAGACTTTACCAACACTCGGCAATTTTCTTTTTTTTTACATATATATATTTCTATACCACACCTTAAGCTGTTTCTAGGGTATTTTCCGGTTAGATGACGTATGGCGAGTCCTCCCTATCTGTAAACCGAGCCCGTCCTCCTCCCAGCCACCCTGCAGCATATTATTTTAACAGTTGGAGTAGCGCACAGTTGTAAGTCCACGCAGCCTTTTCCATCCTCATATAATTATTGCTGCATCTGATTGTTGTTTCCCTTCACTAAATTCGTTCAGGCGCATTCTTCTTCCCTTTTCTTCACTTTTCTCTTTATTTTTATCTTCCTTTCTTTTTTTTTCGTCTTCTCTTTCCTTTTCTCTTTTCCTCTTTCTTTTTTAGTCTGATTTTTACTTTGTTTTCAGTCTGACGTGTTTGCTGAGTGTGTTTCTCTCCTGCTTTGTTCAGTTTTCTTTGCTTCAGTGTCCCATATTTTCTGTGTCTGCGTCGCGTGCCTCAGTTGTCAATTTCTTTCCTTCCATTTCATGTCCAGCTTCTCACCATCGACCTGTCAGCCTCTTCCAGTCTCCCTTGTAGTACTTGTTGCAGGGAGTCCTCTGTTTCTTGATGTTATCTGTCCATCTCTTTCGTGGCTTTCATCACTGGTGGGGCCTGATGGTCGGCCCAGCCCGTTGTGGCGCAGGCGAGTGTTTATAGCGGCGCCATCTTGTTTTCGCTCATACTGCTCCCCGGAGCTCATTTTTGAGCCTCTCTTTGAAGAGGTAATCTAGAGTCCGCGTTTATAGGTAGTCTTCAGGGCAGCATGTGGGTAGTCTTAGATCACTCAGCGGTGACTAAAAAAGACCAGCTGTGTGGCAGCCAGGATTCGAACCCGCGTCCCTCCTGGATCTCCCGGACGTGGCGCCGGCACGCTAACCACTCGTCCACCGCCTTGATAGTTTTTTACCTTCCATTCTCATGACATGCCCATACCATCGTGGCTGTGCTCTTTCCACAAATCTAAAATGCTTCCAACATATAATTCCTGCCGAATGTTTCCATTTCTTAATCTGTCTCTTCTGGTTACTCCCTTCACGAGGCGCAGTGTCCTCATCTCTGCAGCCTGAATTTTGCTCCTGTGTTGCTTGTAAGGGTCCAGTACTCACACCCGCAAGTGGGTAGGCCTTAAGATAGTTTCATATGTTATTTTCTTCACCTCTTGTGGGACACGTCTGTCTTTAAGAGGGCAGAGGAGGGTCACGTTTTTGCTGTAGATAATGATGCAGTCTTCCATGGCTTTCATTTCCAGCTGTGTGGTCAAACAGTACATTATTATAAGTATTTCGCTTCTGTAACTTGTATTAGTTCTACATTTTCTATCTGCATGTTAACCTCCCCCTGTTCTCTTCCAGCAGTCATTAACTCTGTTTTCCCAAGGTTTAGTTTGAGCCCATGCCCCTTTAATACAGTATTCCAGAGGCTGATCGTGCTTGCAAACTCTTCCGGGTCTCCTCCACCAAGCCCACGTCACCAGCGTAAATGAGAACAGCAGCGTTCTCCAGGCTGTGTTCGTTAACTCCCTTCCGTCCCATGTAGTTATTTCCGCGTCTCATTCCCTTTTTATTTTCGTTCGGTTAATCTGGCTCAGTGTGTTCGTAAGCTCCCTTCCGTCCTATCCAATTTTCAAACCTTTCGCCGCCCCAGCACACATATTTGACGCGCTGTTTGAAGGAGTTTCGGGCATATCCAGCGGTTGTTTAATGACCCTGGTGGTAGTTTGACCCTTCTTCTGTGCTATGATTGTGAATAAAACACTAGTAAAAACTAATGATCCCGCCCCTGCCCTCTGAAAATAGTTGATGTGAGCGGCGGAAGCGTCTGGGAATACCAACCGACCCTGGAGACGAAACGTTTGGTGGCGGTGACGGGACGCGCGCATCCTGTGCTGATGACACGTCCAGCGTGGCAACGGTTACTGCGAGGAGAGGAGGAGAAGAAGAAGAAGAAGAAGAAGAAGAAGAAGAAGAAGAAGAGAAAGAAAAGAAGAAGAAAGAGAAAAAGAAAAAGAAGAAAAAGAAAGAGAAGAAGGAGAAAAGAAGTAGGGCGAGAGAAAAGAGAGAGAGCGCCTGGAGGAAGAGACGGAAGGCAGGGGCGAGAGTAAGGAGATGAGGGAAGGGAGGGAGAAGGAAGAATTAAAGGAGGAAAGTAAAGGGCGGGAGGAAACAACAACAATAACACAAACGAGAAAAATGAAAACGAATATACATATGAGAGAGAGAGAGAGAGAGAGAGAGAGAGAGAGAGAGAGAGAGAGAGAGAGAGTTATCGTTTCCTTTTCCTCTCTCTCTCTCTCTCTCTCTCCCCCCCCACAATGACACAGAATCACGCCTATATTAACGCACATAAAATTGACACACACACACACACACACACACACACACACACACACACACACACACACAGCTAAAAATAAAATGGAGTGGTTAGATTTTATGAGAGAGAGAGAGAGAGAGAGAGAGAGAGAGAGAGAGAGAGAGAGAGAGAGAGAGAGAGAGAGAGAGATCTTTCGTTTATAAGGGTGGAGAAGGGCGATACGATTGTGTTGTAAGGGACGAGGCGAACGTGTGTGTGTGTGTGTGTGTGTGTGTGTGTGTGTGTGTGTGTGTAAAGGAAAGAGAGGAGGAAGAGGAGGGGGAGGAGATGGAAGAAGAGAAGGAGGGAATAAGAAGGAAGACAGCAATGAAAGGGAAGACAGAGGAAGAGGAGGAGGAGGAGGAGGAGGAGGAGGAGGAGGAGGAGGTGATAAGAAGGAAGAAAATAATGAAAGGGAAGTAGAGAGAAAGATGACGAGGCTGTCCCAGGAGTTTTGGGTCTTTACAGGGCTAGTTTAATGACCCGGTGGTAGTTTGACCCTTCTGTAACACTCATGGGGACGCGTCTAACCTCTCTTTTGGCGTTTAAAAATACTTGATGTAGGAGAAGGAAGCGTCTATGAATACCGACCTGACAGTATACAAAGGGCTAAACGACACTAGGAGACAGAGGCAGCCGAGTTGAGTTAGTTCTCTGCCCCGGGGACCCTGTGTGTGTGTGTGTGTGTGTGTGTGTGTGATGACTTGACGAGAGTGTGATAATAGAGGCAAACAGCGATACAGGAGACTTACAAGAGACGAGGACAAACAGCTGTGGTTCAGTTAAGTCCTTGAACTAACTCGGAGTCGTGCATTTGATTTTTTTTTTTCACGACCCAAAACGGAGGTAGATGGTTAAGATGAGTAACAATTTTTTTTTACAGCAGATGAGTCAGTTCAAGGGCATAAAAAAAGGAAACATGTGAAAAAAAGGCCGCTACTCACTGCTCCTAAAAAGAGTTAGAGGAGTGGCCGAAAGAGAGGTCAATTTCGGGAGGAGAGGTGTCCTGATACCCTCCTCTTGAAAGAGTTCAAGTCGTAGGCAGGAGGAAATACAGATGAAGGAAGATTGTTCCAGAGTTTACAGTATAGGGATGAAAGAGTGAAGATGCTGGTTAACTCTTGCGTAAGGGATTTGGACAGTATAGGGATGAAAGAGTGAAGATGCTGGTTAACTCTTGCGTAAGGGATTTGGACAGTATAGGGATGAAAGAGTGAAGATGCTGGTTAACTCTTGCGTAAGGGATTTGGACAGTATAGGGATGAAAGAGTGAAGATGCTGGTTAACTCTTGCGTAAGGGATTTGGACAGTATAGGGATGAAAGAGTGAAGATGCTGGTTAACTCTTGCGTAAGGGATTTGGACAGTATAGGGATGAAAGAGTGAAGATGCTGGTTAACTCTTGCGTAAGGGATTTGGACAGTAAAGGGATGAGCTTGAGTAGATATTAAAGTGTGATTACATTTTAAGTTAATTAAGGAAACGCCGAAACGAAGAGTTCAGTGCTCGCATTCCTGAACCTCTCGGCGCCCAGGCACACACATTGACAAGGCTTCCTAGGAGTGTGAGGCATTTCCAGGGGTAGTTTGTTATCTGAGCCTGGTGGTTGTTTGTCCCTTCCTGTACCGTGAACCTGTACCTGAACCTAAAAAAACACTCATTAGAACCCGACCGATCTCCTTTTTTGGCATTTGGAAATATTTGTTGTGAGAGGCGGAACCGTAGCGCAGATTCTAGATGCTTCGGCGGGGCGGAGATAGCCACGTGGCAGAGAGCTCTTTGGGTAGTTGGCGATGAGAGGAGGAGGAGGAAGGGGTTGGGAGTGACGCCCCGCCACGACGAAGTACCTGGGAGGTGTTCCGGCAGCTAGCGATGAGAGGAAGGAGGGGCGGTGGTAAGGACGCCCAGACAACCCGGACCCATATTCTCAGACGTTTCGACGCCTTAGTATATCTATTTAAAGAGGCTTTCGTAGAAGTTTTAGGGATTGGTGGCGTCATATCTCTAGCGGTAGTTTTGCAAGATTTCTACGCCATGAACAGGCAAAACACTCTTGAGAACTCGATACATCTTTATATGGCCTTCAAAAATCGGTGGAGAATAAGAACCCTGTTGGCAAGGAGGGAGGGACTTCGACGCTGCTCCATGGTAACAGGGAGGGAGTGCTCCAAGGGATTGCTAGTTTTAGGGGAGCGGAGACGAAAAGTGGGAAAAAAATTAAAAGTATGAAAAAAATGTTGAAAAATGTACGAAAAGGTGAAAAAATGTGCAAAAAAATGCCTGCAATCAAACAAAGTGTGAAAAATTGTTAACAGTATAAAATATATTAAAAAAGAATGTAGGAAAAGTGAAAAAATGTGTAAAAATGTATGGAAAGTGATTTTTTTTAATAAACGAGGCTAGAAATATGAAAAAAGTAAAAAAAAATGAATGAACAAATGCCTACCAGTAAAAAAAAAAAAAACAGCTGATGCAAAATAACTTGCTATAACTAACCCAATTGGCTTCCACAGGTGCCTCGATCGATGTCCAGCTTGAAGAGTTCTGCGTCGAGGCCGAGACGGTGAACCTGATGACGCAACACGTGTCCAGGACGCAGACAGGGACAGACAGGGACGCAGTTTGGAGGCTGGTGAGTAAGCCAGCCACTTTGATCGTGTTTTTCGCGTATTTTATTCTCATGTTAACATTAGAACACACACACACACACACACACACACACACACACACACACACACACACTACTCACGAAATATTAAGATTGTCCCTTTATATCCTTTTTTTTTTTTTTTTTTTTTTGTGTGTGTGTGTGTGTGTTTGAATTGCTGCTAAAAGGGGAAGCTGTTGAAGTCTGTCTGTCTGTCTGTCTCCCCCGCGGCCTCGGAAGCTGTTCTAGAAGCGTCCAATATTTACACCCTCGCTCCCGTGCCTGTCATCGTCCTCGGGAATCACGCAGCGAACATTGTCCCGTCACTAGCCAGCCTCGGATCGCCGCCCCTCGCGTGGGAAGCTCCAGAAAACAGCGACGGAACTTTTGAAACTCTCCCGCTTGTGACTCATCGCGTCCCTCACTTGGAAGCAACATTTTTTTCGTTACGAAACGCTGCAGTAATAATTGTAATAGTTAAGAGTCCCCTTACCCATTCATCCACTATCATGTTCTTACTTTCCTCACGGCGCTTAATTAAGTCCGTATATATATATATATATATATATATATATATATATATATATATATATATATATATATATATATATATATATATATATATATATATATATATATATATATATATATATATATGTCTCGGCGCCTCAGTTCGCCTGTATGAAGAGCCTCTGGAATTGGAGTATGTTGTGATCCTAGTGATAGTCTCACCCGCCTTCTTCGCCAAGAACGGGAAAAACACCCCACATGAAAACCTTCCCTTGGCCTTGGGAAACAGTCGTAGTGGGAGCACGAGACGTGTAAGAGGCTCTCGTAGAAGTTGCTGGGATTTCCATGGAGTATTATGTGACCCTGGTGATAGTTTTGCATGACTTCTTCGCCATGAACGGGGAAAGCACCCAGGCCTTGTCCTTGGGATCATAGCGGGAGCCGATAACTGTTTTGTAATGTTGGTGACAGTTTTGCACGACCTCTTGGCCAGGATCACGGGAAAACACTCCCGTGAACACCCGGTTAGTCTTCTCTGTGGCCTTGGGAAATGTCGTAGTGGGAGCCCGAGACGTTTATAAGAATATGGATCTAACTCTCTCATATTGTGAGGATGGAAGTGCCAGGCCGGAAGAGTGGCCAAAAGAGGTCAATTTCGGGAGCAGAGATGACTCCATACTCTCCGGGAGCAAGGTGTGTGTGTGTGTGTGTGTGTGTGTGTGTGTATACGTGTGTGTGTGTATACGTGTGTGTGTGTGTACATGTGTGTGTGTGTGTGTGTGTGTGTGTGTGTGTGTGTGTGTGTGTGTGTGTGTGTGTGTGTGTGTGTGTGTGTGTGTGTGTGTGTGTGTGTGTGTGTGTGTGTGTGTGTGTGTGTGTGTGTGTGTGTGTGTGTGTGTGTGTGTGTGTGTGTGTGTGTGTGTGTGTGTGTGTGTGTGTGTGTGTGTGTGTGTGTGTGTGTGTGTGTGTGTGTGTGTGTGTGTGTGTGTGTGTGTTATATATATATATATATATTTATATCTATAAATATATATAAATATATATATAAATATATATATATATATATATATATATATATATATATATATATATATATATATCTTTGTAGCATATAAGATGAAGTAAAATCCATCCATCCATTGTTTTAACTGTCCGCATCCTTCTACTTGATAGGTTTAGAATCTCCAAGTGGCCGATCACTTTTTCTTTGTTCTGTTTCTAGTTGTTATTTCGTTTCTTTCTTATTTCATCGACCTCCTTCTTAGCTTCTCTTCTTTTTTCCTCTATTTCCGTCAATTATTTATCACGTCACTATTCTACTGTTCTTTAGACGTGTCTAGTTTTTTCCTTCCTGTTTCTTGGGCCTCCTCCTTAACCGTCTGGATATTTTTTTCGGTTATTTCATATTTTTCTTTTCCTGTGTTTCCAGCAGCTATTTCTTCCTTTTCTATTTCCCTCTAATGATTTTTTTTCCCTTCCCATTCCTGTTCCTTCGCTTCCCTTCCCTTCTCATTCCTTTGCCTCCCTTCCCCTCCCTTCTCATTCCTTTGCCTCCCTTCCCTTCCCTTCTCATTCCTTTGCCTCCCTTCCCTTCCCTTCTCATTCCTTTGCCTCCCTTCCCTTCCCTTCTCATTCCTTTGCCTCCCTTCCCTTCCCTTCTCATTCCTTTGCCTCCCTTCCCTTCTCCTTCCTTTGCCTCCCTTCCCTTCTCATTCCTTTGCCTCCCTTCCCTTCTCATTCCTTTGCCTCCCTTCCCTTCTCATTCCTTTGCCTCCCTTCCCTTCTCATTCCTTTGCCTCCCTTCCCTTCTCATTCCTTTGCCTCCCTTCCCCTCCCTTCTCATTCCTTTGCCTCCCTCCCCTTCCTTCCCTTGCCTTCCCCTCCACTAAAATAACTCCTCCATCTATTTCCTCTCTAATGCATCTTTTTTTTCCTTTCCCATTCCTGCTCCTACCTTTCCCTTCCCTTTCTGTCCCTTGCTTACCTTACCATTTCTTTGCTTCCCTTCCCATCACTTTCTTTTCCCTTCCCTTCATTCCCCTTATTTTCCCATCATTTCCTTTTCCCTTCCCTTCTCTTTCCCTCGTGTCCCAATCCTTTCACTTTTCCTTCCCTTCCCTTCCTTTCCCTTTCCATCACTTCTTTTACCGTTCCCTTCTCTTTCCCTCGTGTCCCCACCCTTTCCCTTCCCTTCCCTTCCTTTCCCTTCCCTTCCCATCACTTCCCATCACTTCCCTTCCCTTCCTTTCCCTTCCCTTTCCTTCCCCTAAAATAACTTCTTTTCATCTATTTCTTTCCCTTACACAATCTCTCTCTCTCTCTCTCTCTCTCTCTCTCTCTCTCTCTCTCTCTCTCTCTCTCTCTCTCTCTCTCTCTCTCTCTCTCTCTCTCTCTCTCTCTCTCTCTCTCTCTCTCTCTCTCTCTCTCTCTCTCTCTCTCTCTCTCTCTCTCTCTCTCTCTGTATGTAGTATGTTTCTATGTCTGTATATGTTTTGCTTTCAATCTGTCTGTGTCTGTGGGCCATTCTTTTATCTATTTTCTGTCTGTCAGTGTGTCTGTTTTGCCCTAAATGTCTGTCTCAGTCTGTCTGTTTATGTTCTCTTATTTGTCTTTGGCTGTTCCTTGCATGTCTTTAGGCTGATTCATCCTCACCTTTATCTATTCCTTTATCTTTTGTGGAGATATATATATATATATATATATATATATATATATATATATATATATATATATATATATATATATATATATATATATATATATATATATATATATATATATATATATATATATATATATATATATATATATATATATATATATATACATATATATATATATATATATATATATATATATATATATATGTATATATATATATATATATATATATATATATAGATAGATAGATAGATAGATAGATAGATAGATAGATAGATAGATAGATAGATTTCCTCTACATTGCCTGTATTAGGACAGGGATAGAACTTGGCACCTTGGATCAACTTAACACTGGCACTGACCACCCCTACTCCCTCCCCACCCACACACCCCAACCCCCCAACCTCCTCCTCACCCCCACCCCAACCTCCTCACCCCCAGCCTCACCGCCACCCCAATCCCCTCCTTCACTTCCTCCCCACCCCCAAAATCCACCTGAAACTAAGAGAGGTGGAGGACGTTGGGAAAGGGCTATCCTGCTCACCCCCACCTCACCCTCAATCCCCCCCAGCCCCCTCCCCATCCCGCCACTCCCCTCACCCCAGCACCTTACCCCCATAGTAACATGGCCACTAAACCAGACTCGGCGGCGTCACTTCAGTATCTTGCCGCGCACTCTAGTCAATGAAGTCTCTGTGTGGTGGTGTAAACAAATCCTCGCTGCTGAGGTGTGTGAGTGTGTGTGGGCGTGGAAGTCACCTGATAACAACTACCACTGACGGGGCTCTAGAGGCTGTGGCCCCACAGCCTCTAGAGCCCCATAAAACACCCAAAAAGAAGAAGAAGTCGTGTGCAGTGGGCGTGTCTTGAGAGGCGAGGCGGAGGAAAGTGTAGTCTGGCATGTCTTGCTGACGGTCTTGGGGTGAGTGTGTCAGGGTGAAGGAGGGAGTAATGGCCGGTGTGTTGAGGTGACAGACGGATATTTCCTCCAACAATCGGGGCCAACTCATCACCACACCAGAGGCCACAGCCGGACACTAACAAAGCCCATCACAGAACAACACAGAGGGACCATTTCGGACAATTTACGGTTTCACCCAACCAGTGATTTTCTTACGTGGTTCACGTTTTCTGGTGATAGATGTAGTGAATTGCACGATTTTGTACCTAATTTCCATCGCAAATGTCTACTTTTCGAGTTATGCCTCTTTTCAAGGGATGACCTGCCCTCATGTCATTCCTCCTCGTGCCAGCTTCACCAATCCATCCATGTAATTTGCTCTTGGTCTTCCTCTTCCTCTTCTTCCTTCCACCATTCCAGTCGTAATCAAAGTCACCAGTCCTTCTCTCCCTATGGTAAAATTCTAGTGTTTGCCCATACTCCCCCCTCCCCCCCATACAAGCCTGGGGACCTGGTGGGAATGCGGGGTTTCGGGTGGGGGACACGAAATCCGTTGCATTCGCGTATTTTTTTAGTGGGGGGGAGGTGGGGATAAAAACTCCCTAGATCTAGGGAAATTTCCTAAATTTAGGGAATTTTTCCTCCCACCACCACTAAAATAAGTGTTTGCGATGAATTTAGTGTTTCCCATATGAAAACCACGCACTCAGTGGATCCCCAGGCTTGTTTTGGGAGAGAAGCGTAGTGAACCCACCAAACGATGCTCACCTCACCATCTGGCGTGGCACCGGCGGCCATCTGTGCTCACATAAACGCCTTCACCACACTCATGCCCTCTCTCTAGTAGGTTGTCACCTCATCGCAAGGTTTCTGTCCTCCAAGTAGAGTCCGTGGCACCAAACACAGTGTATCTTCATTGTTTATCACTGACACAAGTAAAACCACCGGCTAGCCGGGATCCATCCAACACCGCGCCTTTAACACTACTGCGACTTGTGCAGGAAGTGCAGGCTCTCGAACCTCTTGCCCGAGCTGTTCGAACACGTGAATCCTTACTGACCGGATGTTGAATCTGCTTCAAGGGCTCGTATTCTCAGTATACAAGGTGATTGTGGATGTTGACTCCGCGCCTCCAGAATACGATAATACGCCTCCATATATCATAGTAAAAAAAAAAAAAAAAAAAGGTACTTAGAAGTAAAGAAGCCAAATTAATCCCCTTCCCCCAACGATCTTGGGGGACCTGCGTGAACTCGGGGTATTTGGGTGGGGGAGCATATTTAAACTACTCCAACCGAACTTTATGACCTGCCTGCTAACGACCCCTCCTCTTAAAGGTGCGTGTTCTAAAAAAAAAATAACCACGCGTGGTGGACCTGGTCTCACATGCGTGGGCTAATGGCTAACTAAGCGTACCATCGCTAACCAAGCGTACCATCGGAAATAGTATTAGGTAAAGGTGCGTGTTCCCAAAAAAAATAAATAACCACGCATGGTGGACCTGGTCTCACCTAACGTATCATTGCTAACCGGATCGTTGGCAACGCTGCTCATATTGCAATGGCGTTGCCATGTAAACACATCGTCCGTATGTATAATATGCCCTCAAGTACAATATGGAGGCGTTATATCGTTTTTTCGAGGTGTGGAGTGATTTTCAATAATTACCTTGCGTGGTTTCTGTACGTTGTAAAAAAAAACCGGAATGTATGAAATTTCCCTACATCTCAGTAATTGTAAGGAATTTCCCTACATCTAGGGTATTTTTCAACCCCTCATAACTCAAAAACTATGCATTTGCGATGCATTTCATGTTTACCACCGCATTCCCCGAAGTCTCAATGGCCCCCTAGCCAATTTTGGTTGCGAGGGGTGAGTGTGGGCAAACACTAGAATAATACCCGATTTTGTACCTAATTTCCATCGCAAATGTCTACTTTTCGAGTTATGCCTCTTTTCAAGTGATGACCTGCCCTCATGTCATTCCTCCTCGTGCCAGCTTCACCAATCCATCCATGTAATTTGCTCTTGGTCTTCCTCTTCCTCTTCTTCCTTCCACCATTCCAGTCGTAATCAAAGTCACCAGTCCTTCTCTCCCTATTATGTGGCCGAAAAATTTCAGTCGTCTCCCTCTCACCGTTCTCATCAACTCTCTCTTCTCTTTCACCATCTCCAGAATGTGTCAACGTTTAAAGATAAATGTGACCACCATGAGACTAGGAGACAGCGAAGAGGCACCTTTGACGAGCACTGACTCTAAACTATCACTAAAGGTAAAGGTGGGCGGTGTGCCAGCCAGTTTTGTGGGAATTAGCTCGCAGCCGCAAAATAGCTCACAGAGAGAGGTACAACTTACTTATTTGCTATTATATCAACCACCATTCACCATGCTGTCCTGAAGACTGTCTATCAACCATGACTTTAGAAGCACCGTCCAAATGAATCGTGAATGAGTTCCGGGGGATAGCATGAGCCAAGAATAGATGGATCTGGATTGATGATGCGCAGGGCACCTGTACAGGTGCATAACACACCACTATAAACAATTGCCTGCATGTGCCATCACGGGCTTGGGCCGACCACCAGGCCCCTGAAACAAGCCTACCGGTGCTACAAGCTAACACGTAAAACAAAAATATCGTATTAAGCAGTCTTTGCCAGATAATTAACCACTATTTTGTATGCCAAGACAGTGCACGCCTTAGTGTTTCTTGTAGCTACTTTCTTTTGCACCCCTTGTGCTTTCTTCCTCACCAGAAAGACACCTAAAGATAAGCAAATATTAAGCTCTGTTTGCCAGATTATTAACCACTATTTTGTATTCCAAGATGGTGCAGGCCTTTTTGTTTCTTGTAATGTCTTTTTCACCCCTTGAGCTGCCTCCCTTACTGTAAAATGAATAAATGTTAACCCTGTTTGCCAGAATATTAACCAGTATTTTGTATTCCAGGACAGTCCAGCGGTGAAGCGAGTGCGTCCCGATGCAGCGTGGTGGCAGCCTCCTGCTGTGCGCCGGGCTGTAAGGGCAGGAACACTGTGGACTGCAAGCTCACCCTCCACATGTGAGTTACAGCGGACAACACCATTTAATTGGACACTATTACTTTTTTTTACTCTTACTTTTTATATTTTTTTACTTTTACTTTTTTTACTTTTTTACACGAATACAGTGGATGCCACCACCACCGGCCTTTACTTTGACACTTTTATTATTTGTTTCCTGGATTAAGTAAGGCTCTCAAGAGGTTAACGACAGCCATCGGTTATTTAATCACACACAGCACGGTCCACACAGTTACAGCCATCGGTTATTTAATCACACACAGCACGGTCCACACAGTTACAGCCATCGGTTATTTAATCACACACAGCACGGTCCACACAGTTACAGCCATCGGTTATTTAATCACACACAGCACGGTCCACACAGTTACAGCCATCGTTTATTTAATCACACACAGCACGGTCCACACAGTTACAGCCATCGTTTATTTAATCACACATTTACGGTTTCACCCAACCAGTGATTTTGTTACGTGGTTCACGTTTTCTGGTGATAGATGTAGTGAATTGCACGATTTTGTACCTAATTTCCATCGCAAATGTCTACTTTTCGAGTTATGCCTCTTTTCAAGTGATGAGCTGCCCTCATGTCATTCCTCCTCGTGCCAGCTTCACCAATCCATCCATGTAATTTGCTCTTGGTCTTCCTTTTCCTCTTCTTCCTTCCACCATTCCAGTCGTAATCAAAGTCACCAGTCCTTCTCTCCCTATGGTAAAATTCTAGTGTTTGCCCATACTCCCCCCTCCCCCCCATACAAGCCTGGGGACCTGGTGGGAATGCGGAGTTTCGGGTGGGGGACATGAAATCCGTCGCATTCGCGTATTTTTTTTTAGTGGGGGGGGGATAAAAAAAACCTAGATCTAGGGAAATCCCTAAATTTAGGGAATTTTTCCTCCCACCACCACTAAAATAAGCGTTTGCAATGAATTTTGTGTTTCCCATATGAAAACCACGCACTCAGTGGATCCCCAAGCTTGTTTTGGGAGAGAAGCGTAGTGAACCCACCAAACGATGCTCACCTCACCATCTGGCGTGGCACCGGCGGCCATCTGTGCTCACATAAACGCCTTCACCACACTCATGCCCTCTCTCTAGTAGGTTGTCACCTCATCGCAAGGTTTCTGTCCTCCAAGTAGAGTCCGTGGCACCAAACACAGTGTATCTTCATTGTTTATCACTGACACAAGTAAAACCACCGGCTAGCCGGGATCCATCCAACACCGCGCCTTTAACACTACTGCGGCTTGTGCAGGAAGTGCAGGCTCTCGAACCTCTTGCCCGAGCTGTTCGAACACGTGAATCCTTACTGACCGGATGTTGAATCTGCTTCAAGGGCTCGTATTCTCAGTATACAAGGTGATTGTGGATGTTGACTCCGCGCCTCCAGAATATGATAATACGCCTCCATATATCATAGTAAAAAAAAAAAGTACTTAAAAGTAAAGAAGCCGAATTAATCCCCTTCCTGCAACGATCTTGGGGACCTGCGTGAACTCGGGGTATTTGGGTGGGGAGCATATTTAAACTACTCCAACTGAACTTTACAGGACCTCACATGCGTGGGCTAATGGCTAACTAAGCGTACCATCGCTAACCAAAGCATGAATAGTATTAGGTAAAGGTGCGTGTTCTAAAAAAAAAATAACCACGCGTGGTGGACCTGGTGTCACATGCGTGAGCTAATGGCTAACTAAGCGTACCATCGCTAACCAAGCGTACCATCGGAAATAGTATTAGGTAAAGGTGCGTGTTCCAAAAAAAATAAAATAACCACGCGTGGTGGACCTGGTCTCACCTAGCGTATCATTGCTAACCGGATCGTTGGCAACGCTGCTCATATTGCAATGGCGTTGCCATGTAAACACATCGTCCGTATGTATAATATGCCCTCAAGTACAATATGGAGGCGTAATATCGTTTTTTCGAGGTGCGGAGTGATTTTCAATAATTACCTTGCGTGGTTTCCGTACGTTGTAAAAAAAAACCGGAATGTATGAAATTTCCCTACATCTCAGTAATTGTGAGGAATTTCCCTACATCTAGGGTATTTTTCAACCCCTCATAACTCAAAAACTATGCATTTGCGACGCATTTCATGTTTACCACCGCATTCCCCGAAGTCTCAATGGCCCCCTAGCCAATTTTGGTTGCGAGGGGTGAGTGTGGGCAAACACTAGAATAATACCCGATTTTGTACCTAATTTCCATCGCATTTCCATCGAATGTCTACTTTTGAGTTGCCTCTTTTCAGTGATGACCTGCCTCATGTCATTCCTCCTGCACGTGCCACTTCACCAATCCATCCATGTAATTTGCTCTTGGTCTTCCTCTTCTTCTTCCTTCACCATTCCAGTAATCAAAGTCACCAGTCCTTCTCTCCTTATGTGGGGAAAAATTTCAGTTGTCTCCCTCTCACCGTTCTCATCAACTCTCTCTTCTCTTTCACCATCTCCAGAATGTGTCAACGTTTACAGATAAATGTGACCACCATGAGACTAGGAGACAGAGAAGAGGCACCTTTGACGAGCACTGACTCTAAACTATCACTAAAGGTAAAGGTGGGCGGTGTGCCAGCCAGTTTTGTGGGAATTAGCTCGCAGCCGCAAAATAGCTCACAGAGAGAGGTACAACTTACTTATTTGCTATTATATCAACCACTATTCGCCATGCTGTCCTGAAGACCATCTATCAACCATGACTTCAGAAGCACCGTCCAAATGAATCGTGAATGAGTTCCGGGGGATAGCATGAGCCAAGAATAGATGGATCTGGATTGATGATGCGCAGGGCACCTGTACAGGTGCATAACACACCACTATAAACAATTGCCTGCATGTGCCATCACGGGCTTGGGCCGACCACCAGGCCCCTGAAACAAGCCTACCGGTGCTACAAGCTAACACGTAAAACAAAAATATCGTATTAAGCAGTCTTTGCCAGATAATTAACCACTATTTTGTATGCCAAGACAGTGCACGCCTTAGTGTTTCTTGTAGCTACTTTCTTTTGCACCCCTTGTGCTTTCTTCCTCACCAGAAAGACACCTAAAGATAAGCAAATATTAAGCTCTGTTTGCCAGATTATTAACCACTATTTTGTATTCCAAGATGGTGCAGGCCTTTTTGTTTCTTGTAATGTCTTTTTCACCCCTTGAGCTGCCTCCCTTACTGTAAAATGAATAAATGTTAACCCTGTTTGCCAGAATATTAACCAGTATTTTGTATTCCAGGACAGTCCAGCGGTGAAGCCGAGTGCGTCCCGATGCAGCGTGGTGGCAGCCTCCTGCTGTGCGCCGGGCTGTAAGGGCAGGAACACTGTGGACTGCAAGCTCACCCTCCACATGTGAGTTACAGCGGACAACACCATTTAATTGGACACTATTACTTTTTTTTACTCTTGCTTTTTATATTTTCTTACTTTTACTTTTTTACACGAATACAGTGGATGCCACCACCACCGGCCTTTACTTTGACACTTTTATTATTTGTTTCCTGGATTAAGTAAGGCTCTCAAGAGGTTAACGACAGCCATCGTTTATTTAATCACACACAGCACGGTCCACACAGTTACAGCCATCGTTTATTTAATCACACACAGCACGGTCCACACAGTTACAGCCATCGTTTATTTAATCACACACAGCACGGTCCACACAGTTACAGCCATCGGTTATTTAATCACACACAGCACGGTCCACACAGTTACAGCCATCGTTTATTTAATCACACACAGCACGGTCCACACAGTTACAGCCATCGTTTATTTAATCACACAATGCACGGTCCACACAGTTACAGCCATCGGTTATTTAATCACACACAGCACGGTCCACACAGTTACAGCCATCGTTTATTTAATCACACACAGCACGGTCCACACAGTTACAGCCATCGTTTATTTAATCACACACAGCACGGTCCACACAGTTACAGCCATCGTTTATTTAATCACACACAGCACGGTCCACACAGTTACAGCCATCGGTTATTTAATCACACACAGCACGGTCCACACAGTTACGGCCATCGTTTATTTAATCACACACAGCACGGTCCACACAGTTACAGCCATCGGTTATTTAATCACACACAGCACGGTCCACACAGTTACAGCCATCGTTTATTTAATCACACACAGCACGGTCCACACAGTTACGGCCATCGGTTATTTAATCACACACAGCACGGTCCACACAGTTACAGCCATCGGTTATTTAATCACACACAGCACGGTCCACACAGTTACGGCCATCGTTTATTTAATCACACACAGCACGGTCCACACAGTTACGGCCATCGTTTATTTAATCAGACTCTTTCATGCCCCTAATTTGAATGTTTACATCAAATTTGGCAGATTCTGTGACTTGCCTGATGGAGTGCCTCCTATTGTCCTTAAAAACTGTGCTTCTGTGCTGACACCCTGCCTGGTCAAACTCTTTCGTCTCTGCCTATCAACATCTATCTTTCCTTCCTGCTGGAAGTATGCCTTTGTACAGCCTGTGCCTAAGAAGGGTGACCGTTCCAATCCCTCAAACTACCGCCCTATAGCTTTACTTTCCCTAAAGCTTTTGAATCAATCCTTAACCGGAAGATTCAAAAGCACCTTTCCACTTCTAACCTTCTATCTGATCGCCAGTATGGGTTCCGCAAGGGGCGTTCTACTGGCGATCTTCTTGCTCTCTTAACTGACTCTTGGTCATCCTCTCTTAAGTAATCGGGTAGCCAAACAATTTTTTCTGGTAGATTTTGGTGTGTATTTAAGTAATATGGTAGCTAATCTTTTTTTCATGGTAGATTTTGGTGTGTTAAGAAATATGGTAGCTAAACTTTTTTTTTGGTAGATTTTGGTGTGTATTTAAGTGATTGGGTAGGCAAACTATTTTTTTTTGGTAGATTTTGGTGTGTATTTAAGTAATTGGGTAGCCAAACTATTTTTTGTGGTAGATTTTGGTGTGTATTTAAGTAATTGGGTAGGCAAACTATTTTTTGTGGTAGATTTTGGTGTGTATTTAAGTAATTGGGTAGGCAAACTATTTTTTGTGGTAGATTTTGGTGTGTATTTAAGTAATTGGGTAGCCAAACAATTTTTTCTGGTAGATTTTGGTGTGTATTTAAGTAATATGGTAGCTAATCTTTTTTTCATGGTAGATTTTGGTGTGTTAAGAAATATGGTAGCTAAACTTTTTTTTTGGTAGATTTTGGTGTGTATTTAAGTGATTGGGTAGCCAAACTATTTTTGTGGTAGATTTTGGTGTGTATTTAAGTAATTGGGTAGGCAAACTATTTTTTTTTGGTAGATTTTGGTGTGTATTTAAGTAATTGGGTAGCCAAACTATTTTTTGTGGTAGATTTTGGTGTGTATTTAAGTGATTGGGTAGCCAAACTATTTTTGTGGTAGATTTTGGTGTGTATTTAAGTAATTGGGTAGGCAAACTATTTTTTTTTGGTAGATTTTGGTGTATTTAAGTAATTGGGTAGCCAAACTATTTTTTGTGGTAGATTTTGGTGTGTAGCATTTAAGTAATTGGGTAGGCAAACAATTTTTTGCAGTAGACTTTGGTGTGTATTTAAGTAATTGGGTAGCCAAACTATTTTTTGTGGTAGATTTTGGTGTGTAGCATTTAAGTAATCAGGCAGCTGTTTCTGGCGTACAACACCAGCTTATTCTAACATCCCTCCCTATCCTGAACCTCCGTTGGAATACACTGCAAGCCAAAAAATGTAACCTAACTCAGCCTAGCATGAATTACCTAACAGGGGACCTTGTCACCCCCCCTGTCTTCACATTTCATCTGAGGAAGGGGAATAAATTTAATCTAATGTAACCCCAGACATTTAAGGCTGTGGACACAACTCTTTTTCTTCTTCCACAGGTGTCAGGTTCCTGCACAGGTGAACGGAGGTGGAGTCACGGCTTTGGGGCGGCTTGCTAAAAAGGTACGTGTAATAATAATAATAATAATAATAATAATAATAAACGGTTTATTCAATTGCAGCAGCCATCAGGCGGAAAATTTACATATCATGAGTACAATTTTACTTCGCAAATGGAACAAGTACAAAAAGAAGGGGACGGGGATCGGGGGTCTGGTATGTGTGGGAGGGTTGGGGCGATGGAGCTTGGGGTGGGGGAGGAGCGGGGTGGGGGAGTGCAGTGCGGTGGTGCCGAGAGGGGGGGAAGGTGTGTTAATCCTGTGTGTGTGTGTGTGTGTGTGTGTGTGTGTGTGTGTGTGTTTTACCTGTTGTGTTAGGAAGTGAAGGTTTTCAGGTTTATTTTACCCACACACACACACACACACACACACACACACACACACACACACACATAACCATAGCTGGGCGTTATCGCGATAAGTTATCGCGATACTTTATCGCTGATAACAAAATCGGGTTATCGGCCATCCGCTACTTATTTAAATAAATATCGGTATCTTCGTTACTTTTGTAACCAAACTAGCGATAATCGCTACTTTTTTCCGCTTCTCAGAAAAAAAAAACGTCGCCTCCCTACTGCGCAAGCGTGGCCCGGGCGCCCGGTGTAGTTTGAAAAAACTTCGGGGTATGAAATATCTTTGGTGAAGAGATTTCATAGTTAGATCATCAACATTAAAACACTAGGTTATTTTTTTTGTTAGACTCAAAAATCAATATATCAAAGAGAAAAATCATTTAACTTTGCCCCCAAAATGATTATTCACTGCCTCAAATTTGATATTCCATATTCGTTTGTGAGCATGCCATGGAATTGAAGGCACACGGTGTTGTGTTATTTGGTGTCCCATCGTCAAAAGCTGGCGCTTTTGTTTACAAACACTGAACTGCGCATGTTCAGACCAGTAAGCGTAGCCCTGTACAGTCTCACAAAGCTTTTTAACAGAGTTGCTGGGAAGCTGAATCAGACATACAGTACCACCATCCTCGCCATTTCTAGAACGACACTCTGTACATATAAATACAACTCGTACAGTGTCGTTCTAGAAACAGCGGGGATGGTGGTAGTGGTACTGTATGTCTGATTCAGCCTTCCAGCAACTCTTAATTACGGTTAAAAAGCTTTGTGAGACTGTACAGGTCTACGCTTGCTGGTCTGAGCATGCACAGCTCACGAGAGACCAGTGTTTGTAAACAGAACGCCAGCTTTTGACGGTGGGGACGCCAAATAACACGACACCGGTTCAGGCGTTTCTAGTATTACCGTCCGTAGGTACGTGTCAACGTGTGGTTTTCAGGTTTTGTAAGTTTTATAAAATACAGATGATGAAAATTTGAATTCATCTTTGTTTTTATTTGAAATATCAATATAGTATCGTTTTCGCCTATCGGACTTATCGCTAGCTAGTATCGGAATTATGGATTTATATCGGGTATCGGTTATCGGTCATCGCCTATATTTGTGTCTCCAGTTAACGAATATCGGTTATCACCATTAAGGTTTTCCATTATCAGTTATCGGTTATCGGGAATAAGGTTTTCTGTTATCGTGCCCAGCTATGCACATAACTTCCGCTGGGCCACACTGCAAGCTGAAAACATTTAGACTAACTCGAACGTGAACCTAATTTACGTAACACGCATTTTTTTTTTCCCCCAAACACTTAAAGCTACAGTCACACTGACTTCACGACCTGCTAACGACCACCTGCGACCTCAAAATGCTGCGATTCACACCACCGCTCCCCGACCACATAGGTGGCAAAGTAGTCGTGCGACTGACGGCTACCGGTTGTCGTATAGTGTCCGACCAGTGGGCGGCCGTACTGCAAGATTCACACCTTGGCCTCACACCTGGAGTCAGGCCAAGACGCCCACCATACGCTGACCGGTGGCCGACAGGCAAGGACCAGTACACGTCCTGTCGCAATGAGGACGGCGACCTCCCTTAACGAGCTGCAGCTGACGTGTTACAGTACATAATATCTTCACCCAGTTATATTACACATTTCCCATTCTTATTTCTGTAAATTATTTGTAAAAAACAGTTACTTATAAAGGTAATGAAAGTATCCTGTACTTCACTGCAGCAAAAGACGGATATTTGTGACCCCCCCGCCGCCCCCTATGTGCCGCAGACATGCAAAAAATGCTCCAAGCACTCTTGGTTTAACCTGTTGTTAGTATGTATGTAACATTACATTCGTTCTAAAGCATTTCCGTCACCCTGGGCAGAGCAGAAGATGAAATGAACAGTTCTTTTTGAAGTGAATAACAGCCAATAGCTTTACAGACTCTCATTGTTACTGGTGTGCACGTCATGTCCTGCAGTGATTTATTTTGGTTAGGCAGAGGTGACCCATACACACTTGGCCGTGTGTTTGACCTGTGGAGCAGGTTGAGTGGGGACGGAGCTTGGACGGGCTGAGGGGCGTGGGACGTCACTGCTCAGGAATGTACCTCATTTCCGGGCAAGGGTGGTTTGACCTACCACCAGTCGCCGCACAACTCGCCGTGTGGTGGAAGGCCGGACGTCAACCACGGCCAATGACAGATGAAAAGTGTACGGCGACCATCAGTGATCTCCTTCTCTCTGACGGCAACCAGACGGCGTCCGCTTGCCATCCGGTCGCCGTTCAACAGTTAATGGTCAACTGTCGGCCACCAGTGGCAGTCCACTAGCCGTCCAGACGCAGTCCATTCGGCCACCGGACGGCAACCTTTTTTACGACCGGCAGCGACCTGAGAGGTCGGCTGGAGGTTTTAGAGCATGACCTAAACCCTCCATTGGTCAGGAGTGTTTCCCAGGTGGTATTGGTATGCTGGATATCCCTTCACTGGTAGCCTGGTAGCATATAGTCCAGGGGTCGGCAGCCTTTTGAACATAGAGTGCCAAGTCTAATTAATGCCTTTTCTTTTATTACCTTGCATGCCAGGTGTTATTTTTTCCCACACTATAAAGCGTATGTCCTATGGAAGTTGAGATCATAATCATATACACAGAGTATGTAGTGACCATTATAACTAAAGTAAAGTGTATTTTCCTGCACATGTATAACATAAATGTTACATTTTTGTAGCAATTAGCATTCCTTGTAACTAAAAATATATTATTTTTTATTTTAAATTTATACTCACAGTATTAATCTGATCCTTGCCCTTGCTTCCCTTTGGCCAAAGTTGAAATTTCAGGTGAGTATCTGGACACCTTGAGCTTCACACAACCCTCAGAATGATCCGTTGTAAGCTTGCTGCGATGGGGGTTGAGGACGTGCTTCATGTGTGAAAATATCTGCTCACATTGATATGTAGATCCAAATGCTGATAGCAATGCAAAAGCTACTTTCTTCATACAATTGAATTTATCAGGGAGGGAGGTCCAGGAACTTAATCATGATCATTCATACTACTTTCCAATATTTCTCGAAGATCTTTAAATTTAGCTGACCACAATGATGAGGCCTGAAGGTCAATCAGCTGCATTTCCAACTCCTCAGTTTCCATCCACTCAAAGAGAGACTCGTCCAACTCACTGTATTTAAAGGTGTCTGGCCTGATTAAAAACGAAAACACTGGGCCAGTGTGTTGGAAATCTTGAAATCTGATTGAGGACTCAGACTTTAATTCTTGCATGTACACCTGAAGATCAGTAGTGTTGACAGGATGAATTGCAGACAAGTTCTTCAAGTTTTTGAAGTAACGGAAAGAACCAGTTTTGATATCTGATGAGTAAACTGCAAGCTTTGCAACAAATGCCTTCCAAATATCATACAAATCCATCACTGTTTTTCCTGCACCTTGCAAGACAAGATTGAGGTCATTTAGATGTTTGGTGATGTCTGAGAGAAACATAAGTTTCACAGTCCAGTCTCTGTCCTCCAGCTCAGGATAGTCTTGGCCTTTTTCTGATAAGATAATCTTTATTTCATCAAAGCATTCCACAAACCTCCCCAATACCTTCCCACAGCTTAACCACCTAACACTGCTGTGCAAGGGTATATCTTTGTAAGCACTGTCCACCTCTTCAAGGAAAGCTTGAAACTGCCTGTGCATAAGAGAAGAGTGTGCAACAAGAACATTCACTACTTTTGTAACAAGCCATCACTTTGTTGAGATCAGAGCTCCAGATCTTGGCGCATCAATTTTCTTGATGAATCATGCAGTGCAATTTCAGAATGGGGTGCCCAATTTTATCCTCAACCATCTTAGTAAAACCCTTGTTTTTTCCTACCATGGCAGGGGCACCATCCGCTGTAACTGCAAAAATCTTTCTGATGTCAACCCCTCTGTCCTCAAAATGATCAGTGAATGTCTTGAGAGTGTCCTCTCCCTTGGTAGTGCCACACACAGGTTTAAGACAGCACAGCTCCTCGTGTATCTCTGTGTCACTATACCTGGCAAAAACAGCCAAGCGGGGAATGTCATTTATATCCACGCTTTCATCCAGGGCCACACTGAACACAGGTGTAGTGCTGCTCACTTACATTAGCAGCCATTTCAGAAACACGTCTCTCCACGGTCCTAGCTGAGACAGGCATGTCTTTTATCCTTGAGATGATCATGTGTTTGTTTGATATGCCATCAAATAACACCTCAGAGCACTCTAGGAAAGCTGCTTTTATAAAATCTCCATCAGTAAAAGGCTTTCCATGCTTGGCAATACACAGAGCTTGTTTGTAACTGGCCTCAGGTGCATTGTTTTTGTGAGCACTTAAACACATTACTTTGTTTCTCATAGCGCGATACTGCTTTCTTAATCGCTGCAGCCTTGTCTGTACTGTCCTGGAAAGTCTTCTCGTGTCTTGTTTCAAAGTGTCTCTTAACCCTATTCGTTCCGACCCGGGCCACATTTGCCCCCCCCTGAGGATTTTTGTCAAAACGATCATTTTTTTTTTATTACCAAGTTTAAAAGAAAAACAGACCTACTGATAAACGCAGAAAATACCGTAGATTAAGATGCGATATCAAAAATAACCATAGGAGCCTCCGTTATCTTGCTAAACACGAATATTTAGAAACACCGACGCGAATCATTTTGAAGCACGGCGATACGCTGTGAAAAAAAACCCAACGTTCAAACGCCTCCGGATGACGATATTATTACTGTTATAAGTATTAATATACCTGTATTGTATAGTGCTATACTGCATGTTCTGCATCTTTTATGTTAACAAAGCTTTAGCTGATACACTAAACAGACCAACAAACAAGCTAGCTGTAATAAAACATAATAAAACGCACAGCCCGCTGTGTACGAGAGTTATTCAACGGCAGTTGGCGACACGAGCTTGTGATTATGGCGGCGATGACGAATTATGGCACATACAATACTTATTTTGACACTACCATAAGGTGATAACTGTGTCTCGTACATATGTTAATTTCTTGTACTTTGGCCAGACAATTCCTATATATAGCTAATAAAGAAAAACGTCGTGCTTGGAGTCAGAGAGAGAGAGAGAGAGGCCAGTCATAGGCTATTTGACCGCTTGAACCTAGCTCCCTCTCTTCTATCTTTCATATATATATATATATATATATATATATATATATATATATATATATATATATATATATATATATATATATATATATATATATATATATATATATATATATATATATATATATATATATATATATATATATATATATATATATATATATATATATATATATATTAACCAGGCAACAATGATAATACCCAAAATAATATCAGTGCCAGTGTCACTTGCTGCGAAA
>NW_026112025.1:112500-152500 GCF_024679095.1 Eriocheir sinensis
TCACCACCATCACCATCATCACCAAAAAGGAGGAAGAAGAGGATGAAGAAGAGGAAGAGGAAGAAGAGGAGGAAGAAGAGGAAGGAGAGGAGGACAAGAGGAAGGGACAATAAGGAGGAAGACGAGGAAGACTAGGAAGAGTAGGAAGAAGAGGAAGAAAAGGAGGAAGAGGATGAAGAAGAGGAAGAGGAAGAAGAGGAGGAAATAGAGGAAGAGGTGGGAGAGGAGGAAGAAGAGAAAGAGGAAGAGGAGGAAGAAGAAGAGCAAAATCAAGAAAAAGATGAGAAGGAAGAAGAAAAGGAAGAGTGAGAGGAAGAATGAGGAAGAAGAGTAGGACGAGAAGCTAGGAAGTGGAGGAAAAGTAGGAAGCAGAGGAAGAGGAAAAGGAAAAAGAAGAAGAGGAAGAAGAGGAGGGGAAAAGAGGAAGAGGTAAAATTAGAAAGAAGAGTAAGAGGAGGAAGAAGAGGAAAAGGAGGATGAAGAGGAGGAAGGAAAGGAGGAAGAGCAGGAAGAAGAGTAAGAGGAAGAAGAGGAGGAAATAGAGGAAGAAGAGGAGGAGGAGGAAGAACAGGAAGAGGAGGAAGATGAAGAAGAAGAGGAAGAAGGAAGGGAAGAGGAAGAAGAGGAAGAGGCAGAAGAAAAGGAAGAGAAAGAAAAAGAGGCGAGAAGCTAGCGAGAAAAGGAAAAGGAGGAAAAGGAGGAAGAAGAGGAAGAGGAAGAATAAAAGGAGAAAGAAGAGGAAGAGGAGGAAGAAGAAAAGGAGAAAGAAGAGGAGGAAGAAAAGAAGGAAGAAGAGGAAGAAGAAGAAGAAAAGAAGGAAGAATAGGAAGAGGAGGAAGAAGAAGAAAAGAAGGAAGAATAGGAGGAAGATGGAGAAAAGGATTTTATTTCTTGAGAGTTTCTTTTCACTCATTATTCACTATTGCTTTACACCATTGATTAGGTTGCAGTACTTAGTGTTCACGAGCGTTATTGTTGTTCAGAAAAATCAATACGATGCTAGCTATACGAGGGCGAAAAATCTCAAGGGGTCGGAACGTATAGGGTTAACACTCGATGTGCGGCACACGACATTCTCGCAGCAGAGAGCACACACAGCACGATCATTCTGCTGAATAAATCCAAAGTCATTTGTCCATGATGCCTGAAATGATCGGACATCAAGCTTGACTTTTTTCGCAGTAGCCATGGCGACAGTAACTAGAAAGAGTGTCACCCACGGCGGCTAAATAGTTACTGAAGCAGAAATAGCAACGCTGCCGCTGCGTGACTGATGCGTCAGCAGCGGCAACGTGTCTCATACTCGTTTACATCTCGTTGTACTCACGTATTCCTCATCGCGGGTACGAAACATTTTCCTTTTAATTCAATGTATCATAGGAAAGAATGATTTAAAATCATTCGAAGATTTAAACTGTGATAAAAGTAAGGATGTACTCTCTCTCTCTCTCTCTCTCTCTCTCTCTCTCTCTCTCATTTGTATTTTAACCTTTTCTTTGCTTCTTTGAATCACGCGGCGTGCCATAGGCAAGCACTCTGCGTGCCAAGTCTGGCACGCGTGCCAAAGGTTGCCGACCCCTGATATAGTCCCAGGTCTTTCTCTGCCTCTGTGGTGGATAGTGGAGTGTTTCCCATGTGGTATTGGTGTGCTGGATATCCCTTCACTGGTAGCCTGGTAACATGTAGTCCCAGGTCTTTCTCTGCCTCTGTGGTGGATAGTGGAGTGTTTCCCATGTGGTATTGGTGTGCTGGATATCCCTTCACTGGTAGCCTGGTAACATACACTCCCAGGTCTTTCTCTGCCTCTGTGGTGGATAGTGGAGTGTTTCCCATGTGGCATTGGTGTGCTGGATATCCCTTCACTGGTAGCCTGGTAACATAATGGTCGCAGGTCTTACTCTGTGGTGGATAGTGGAGTGTTTCCCATGTGGTATTGGTGTGCTGGATATCCCTTCACTGGTAGCCTGGTAACATAATGGTCGCAGGTCTTACTCTGTGGTGGATAGTGGTGTGTTTCCCATGTGGTATTGGTGTGCTGGATATCCCTTCACTGGTAGCCTGGTAACATAATGGTCGCAGGTCTTACTCTGTGGTGGATAGTGGTGTGTTTCCCATGTGGTATTGGTGTGCTGGATATCCCTTCACTGGGAGCCTGGTAACATAATGGTCGCAAATCTTACTCTGTGGTGGATAGTGGTGTGTTTCCCATGTGGTATTGGTGTGCAGGCCTTTACATTTTTCTTCATTGAATTGTAGCAGACACTTTTGTTCCATTCCTGTAGCTTGGTGAGGTATTCTGGTAGGAAATCCACAGTCTAGGGGTCACACTGCCCTAACCTAACGTGACCTCCTTAATGGGAGACTTTGAACCCCGTGACCCCTCGTTTTGACACTTAATCTGAGCATGACAAATTAAATCAAACTAACTTAACCTAACGTATCCTTATGTAACCTGCCTAATGTTTATTTATTTATTTATTTATTTATTTATTTTGCCCCTTCAACTCACCCTGTTTTCACATTTCATCTCAGGCCTGTACTTTTGGGGGGGGGCTAGAGGGCATCATACACATCTCTCTCTCTCTCTCTCTCTCTCTCTCTCTCTCTCTCTCTCTCTCTCTCTCTCTCTCTCTCTCTCTCTCTCTCTCTCTCTCTCTCTCTCTCTCTCTCACCCCAAAAAATAATGTCCCCACATCCACAGGTCAGATGAGCCACAATGGGCGCAGGTCACAACAGGTCACCACATGCAGGTCGGAGGTCACACAGCCAGCGTCCACAACCTGACCCCTAAGAGTGGATACCAGCTGTCTGGAGTGGATACAGAAGTGGATTCCTTACAGCATCGGAACTCCCGTAAGAGGAGACGTAGGAAGCACAGCTGTGGAGGAGGAGGAGGAGGAGGAGGAGGAGGAGGAGGAAGGGTTAGAAGAGGCATGGAAGAAAGAGAAAATAAAGTAAATAAGAAAATGAGACGAAGGGATTGAGAGAGAGAGAGAGAGAGAGAGAGAGAGAGAGAGAGAGAGAGAGAGAGAGAGAGAGAGAGAGAGAAGTTTGAGTTATGGAAGGGAAGGAAGAAGAGAGAGAGAGAGAGAGAGAGAGAGACTTGCACACTTTTTTTTATATATTTATTTTATTTATTTTTTTATTTTTTATTATTTCATATTTATAATTATTTCCTTCTTCCCTCCCCTTCCTCCCTTTCCTCCTCCTCTTCTTCTTCTTTAAATTTTTTTCTTTCCTTATAATATAAATTTTCTTTTCATATATTTTCTTTTTCTTATTATTTTTCTCCTTCAACCTCCCCCTTCCCTTCCTTCCTTCTCCTCCCCTCCCCCCAACTCCCCCTCCTAACCCCTCCCTTACCCCATAGGTCAAGATCTCGGTCACCCTCGGAGTCTCGTCACTGGAAACTTCCCGAGGAGCTGCGTCGGCGCCTCACACTCCACCTCCAAGCTGACCCAGGACTGTCCCGAGCTGAGCTGCACGACATAACCTATGCTAGGATCGAACCCGCCCGCAACCTCAAGATCAAGTACGGGTCACCCAAGACTAGGAGACACCGTATGCCCGATCTAAGAGGCGGGTGATTGGGGTCTGAAGGGCTGTTTTAGGGGCGAGAGGCAGGGATAAGACTTTAGGGTTACTGTAAGTGATGATAGAAAAAAATAGACAGGTAATTTTTGGGTCTGATTTTGGTGCCTGAGGGGGTGGAAAAGAGTAGAAGGGAAGGACAGGGGCTGAGAAGGAGTTGTCAGGGTGCTATGGGTTTAGTAATGGGCTGGTTTGGGGCTTTTTAGAGGGCTGCTTTAGGGCTGAGTGTAAGGCCACACAGAAAGTGAGGAAGCTAGCGAGGCGAGGCGAAGTTCTGTGGCCACCTGGCGAGGCGAAGGTTGTCATGGCAATGCGACTCCATGAGCAGTATAGCGCAACAACACTACACACTCCTTGCGGCACCCACCCGTCGAGGAATTATGTGGAAAATTTATATACACAGTTCCGTGCTTCACTTATTTGGCGTTTTATGAAAAATTTGTATACACCATCAGGAGGCTTTTCTCTATAAGATGGAATCGTTTATTTTAGTCTTTACTTGATAGCCGCTGCAAGTGGTAGCTATATGCACAGTGTGTTATAAACATTACGGACTGATTATTTAACTTCAACTCGTCACTATTTTTATTTTTTTTAATTTTTTTTACGTTGTTGCCTATTGCGCCAGTAGGCATCTTCCCGGTGGGGCCTGATGGTAGGCCCAAGGCTTCTTCCAGGTGGGGCCTGATGGTCGGCCCAGCCCGTTCTGGCGTAGGCGAGTGTTTATAGTGGCGCCATCTTGCATTGGCTCATGCTGCCCCCCGGAACTCATTCTTGATTCGCTTGGACGGCTTCCTCTAGAGTCCGGGTTGATGGGTGGTCTTCAGGGCAGCATGTGGGTAGTTTTAAGCCACTCGCCGGTGACTGAAAAATCCGAGGTGGTAGCGTGGGGATTCGAACTCACGTCGTCCATCACGCGGTGAATGTGGGCCCAGTAAGCTACCAGTTCAGCCACCGCCTACCCAATTTATTTAGTATATGTTTTATTGAGCTTTCACAAACATATTTGTCGTTATTTGAGTTCTCCAATGGCTGCTGCGTCTAATGGTGTTAACCAAAATGTCCTATCTAATGCATGAGTTGAGTTATGGCAAATACAGTAAACCCTGGTTATAACGGACCTGCTTTTAAAGGATTTTAGATATAACGGACAAGGTCAGAGGGTCACAGAGACCCACCGAGAGTAGTTTTTGAGCCACCCGCCTCCGGTAACTACAATAGCTCCTGCTGCCCACCTGCCCCTCCTCCTGCTGCCCCATCCTTGGCTTACCACAGCCCATAGCTCCTGCTGCCCACCTGCCCCTCCTCCTGCTGCCCCATCCTTGGCTTACCACAGCCCATAGCTCCTGCTGCCCACCTGCCCCTCCTCCTGCTGCCCCATCCTTGGCTTACCACAGCCCATAGCTCCTGCTGCCCACCTGCCCTCCTCCTGCTGCCCCATCCTTGGCTTACCACAGCCCATAGCTCCTGCTGCCCACCTGCCCCTCCTCCTGCTGCCCCATCCTTGGCTTACCACAGCCCATAGCTCCTGCTGGCCACCTGCCCCTCCTCCTGCTGCCCCATCCTTGGCTTACCACAGCCCATAGCTCCTGCTGGCCACCTGCCCCTCCTCCTGCTGCCCCATCCTTCACTTACCGCAGTCTTTTTCAGCCCACCTCATGAAATATTTTCCTCTTCGTGTCTCCATTCAAATGAAGAGCGTATTCACACCACAACAAAGTCTTGTGCATCAATCCAGGACGTAAAGGTAATGGAAAATAGCCAAGTGTTTGTGAGTGTTGGTACTGACACAAATAAGTGGGTTGAGGGGGCTAAGCCCCAAGGTCGGTGGCAAGGTTAAGTTATGTTTGGTCAGTAGATTTATTCTGCACGCAGTGAGGAAATACGCAGCGCGGGACTGGACATGGTATCGGCATGCGTGGTCCAATTGGCGGGCCTGTGTTGCGAGAAATACCTCCTTGCAGAAATAAGTCGCTCTGCTGTCCACCATGCATGTGCACTGTGGGAATGCACAGGAGGAAAAACATCAATTTGCCTGGTTTTGTTCTAGTTTGTCCACATGTGACCTTTGTGAGCAGTGAGTGAACTGTAGAAACTGTCAGCAAGTTAAACATCTCTCTTTGCGAGCTATTGTGCGGCTGCAGCTGCGGCGGGTGTAACACAGGCATGGAAAAGTCAATCATTAAAATATCGTGACAGAAAGAGTCAACAGATTAACACCTCGATAACTACAAACATTAAGAAGTTTTGTCTACCAGTGTGGAATTGGCACACTTGTAAAATTTCCCCGTAGCAATATGGCCCCCAGCAGGGCCCCACTGCCAGCTTCAGTGGCTCACAGTCCATCGCCAAGCGGCTACACAGACAACTTGCAGATAACACAATAAAAAAATATAGATATACCTACATTATTTGGTTCATTGGTATTATTTTACTTTTTTTTTTTTCGCTGCTCATAACGGACTTTCAGCATTAACGGACTAAGGTCCGCCCCAATTAGTCCGTTATATCGAGGGTTTGCTGTAAAATGGAAGCATGTCTGTGATGTCACACCTGACCGAGCAATCTCGCGTGAGAAAAGTTAATCGTCAACTCTCCTCTCTTTCTCGCTGATCACCTCCAAGCTTTCTCGCCAGTACCTGCCAGTGTGGCCAACACCTCCATTGCTTATATTGTGTATTAAAGTTTCTTGCCCTCGCTCACTCTGTGGCCTAAGAGAAGGTAGGGGAATTTAGGGGCTGTTTTGGGACTGAAGGAGAAGAAGAGCGAAGGAAAGAGGCTGAAATGAGAGATACAGGGTGTTAGGATGCTATTGGTCTAAAAATGGACTGATTTAGGGCTGTTTAGGGGGCTGAGGGGACTGAGAAAGAGCATAGAGGAAAGGAAAGGGCTATAAGGTTGCTATTGGGGCTGAAAGATTGAGTGTAAGGGAAGGGCTGAGAAAGTGAGGGCTGATTATGGGTCTGAGAGGGTAGAGGGAAGGAAAAGGGCTGAAATGACAGATAAAAGTGAGAAAGGGGGCTGCCAGGATGCTATGGGTTCAAGAAAAGGGTCCTTTTTGGCTTTTTGTAAGGCTGTTTAAGGGCTTGTATAGAGGGAAGAAAAGGGCTGTCATGAGAGGGGGCTGAGGTGGTGTTTGTAAGGAAGGGGCTGCCACAGGGTGAAGAAAATGAAGGGGCTGTGGCAATAAGGGAAGGAAGGGGCTGGAAAAGTGAAGGGAAGGGAAGGGAGGGGCTGGAAAAGTGAAGGGAAGGGAAGGGAGGGGCTGGAAAAGTGAAGGGAAGGGAAGGGAGGGGCTGGAAAAGTGAAGGGAAGGGAAGGGAGGGCTGGAAAAGTGAAGGGAAGGAAGGGAGGGCTGGAAAAAGTGAAGGAAGGAAGGAGGGCTGGAAAAGTGAAGGAAGGGAAGGGAAGGAGGGCTGGAAAAGTGAAGGAAGGGAAGGGAGGGCTGGAAAAGTGAAGGAAGGAAGGGAGGGGCTGGAAAAAAGTGAAGGGAAGGAAGGGAGGAGGGCTGGAAAAGTGAAGGGAAGGGAAGGAGGGGCTGGAAAAGTGAAGGGAAGGAAGGAGGGCTGGAAAAAGTGAAGGGAAGGGAAGGGAGGGGCTGGAAAAGTGAAGGGAAGGGAGGGTCTGGAAAAGGGAAGGGAAGGGAAGGGAAGGGAGGGGCTGGAAAAGTGAAGGGAAGGGAAGGAGGGGCTGGAAAAGTGAAGGAAGGGAAGGAGGCTGGAAAAGTGAAGGAAGGAAGGAGGGGCTGGAAAAGTGAAGGGAAGGGAAGGGAGGAGGGCTGGAAAAGTGAAGGAAGGGAAGGAGGGCTGGAAAAAAAGTGAAGGGAAGGGGCTGGAAAAGGAAGGAAGGAGGGCTGGAAAAGTGAAGGGAAGGGAAGGAGGGCTGGAAAAGTGAAGGGAAGGAAGGGAGGGGCTGAAAAGGAAGTGAAGGAAGGAAGGGGCTGGAAAAGTGAAGGAAGGGAAGGGAGAGGGCTGGAAAAGTGAAGGAAGGAAGGGAGGGGCTGGAAAAGTGAAGGGAAGGGAAGGGGAAGGAGGGCTGGAAAAGTGAAGGAAGGGAAGGGAGGGGCTGGAAAAGTGAAGGGAAGGAAGGGAGGGGCTGGAAAAGGAAGGAAGGAAGGAGGGCTGGAAAAGTGAAGGAAGGGAAGGGAGGGTGTGGAAAAGTGAAGGGAAAGGAAGGGAGGGGCTGGAAAAGTGAAGGGGGAAGGAAGGGAGGGGCTGGAAAAGTGAAGGGAAAAAAGTGAAGGGAAGGAAGGGAGGGCTGGAAAGTGAAGGAAGGAAGGAAGGAAAGTGAAGGAAGGAAGGGAAGGGAGGGGCTGGAAAGGTGAAGGGAAGGGAAGGAGGGCTGGAAAAGTGAAGGAAGGAAGAAGGAGGGCTGGAAAAGTGAAGGGAAGGAAGGAGGGCTGGAAAAGAAGGAAGGAAGGGAAGGAGGGGCTGGAAAAGTGAAGGAAGGAAGGGAGGGCTGGAAAAGTGAAGGGAAGGAAGGAAGGAGGGCTGGAAAGTGAAGGGAAGGGAAGGAGGGCTGGAAAAGTGAAGGAAGGGAAGGGAGGGCTGGAAAAGTGAAGGAAGGGAAGGAGGGCTGGAAAAGGAAGGGAAGGAAGGAGGGCTGGAAAAGTGAAGGGAGGGCTGGAAAAAAGTGAAGGGAAGGAAGGAGGGCTGAAAAGTGAAGGGAAGGGAAGGAGGCTGGAAGGAAGGGAAGGAGGGGCTGAAAAGTGAAGGAAGGAGGGCTGGAAAAGTGAAGGGAAGGGAAGGAGGGCTGAAAAGTGAAGGAAGGGAAGGAGGGGCTGGAAAAGTGAAGGAAGGAAGGAGGGGCTGGAAAAGTGAAGGAAGGAAGGAGGGGCTGGAAAAGTGAAGGAAGGGAAGGAGGGGCTGGAAAAGTGAAGGAAGGGAAGGAGGGGCTGGAAATGTGAAGGGAAGGGAAGGGAGGGGTTGGAAAGGTGAAGGAAGGGAAGGAGGGGCTGGAAAAGTGAAGGAAGGGAAGGAGGGCTGGAAAAGTGAAGGGAAGGGAAGGGAGGGGCAGTAAAATTGAAGGGAAGGGAAGGGAGGGGCTGGAAAAGTGAAGGGAAGGGACGGTAGGGGCAGTTACAAAAGGTGTCTGAGAGAGAGGCTGGTTGAGGAGCCGGTGGCTCAGTGGATAGTGTGACGGTGCTGCGTTCAGGACGACGCGAGGTCAATCCCCGCCAGTGCCACAAGCTGGGATTTTGAGCCACCGCCGAGAGGCCTAAGACTACCCACATGCTGCCCAGAAGACCACCTATCAACCCGACTCTAGATTCTAGGATTAAAGATGAGCTCCAGGGGGCAGCATGAGCCAGTGTAAGATGGCGCCACTATAAACACTTGCCTGCGCCACAACGGGCTGGGCCGACCATCACTGACACGAAGGAAGGCCTACCGGCGCAACAGGCGTAGACGTCAAAAAATAAAAAATAAAATAAATCAAAAATCAAAACAAGGCAAGGTTGGAGCACTGGGATAAGTGTACACACTTTAACAAGGAGAAATCTGCCACAAACATTATGACGGGAATGTTTACATGGATTTACAGGTCATGAGAGGTCAGGAACAGGATGTTAAGTCAAGGGCTAAAGGGACACACATATATATTGCTGAAAAAACACAGACTGAGACTTTGAAATAAATTGGTTCACAAAAAATAAGTGTGTGTGTTTGTATGTGTGTAATACACCACGGCCTGATCACGTGTTGGACTCGTAATCGCCAGCAAGGACCCTCCAGACATGACCAAGTCCTCCTAAAGTCCTAAAATCCTTGATCATAAACCTACATTATAAAACAAAAACAAACCAATTACATTATTATTATTATTATTATTATTATTATTATTATTATTATTATTATTATTATTATTATTATTATTATTATTATTTCAGCAATTCCATCGATTGCAAGGCCAGTCCTCCCATTGATGGTGAGAGCCCCTGCCCCCTCTCCCTGGGCCCCCACACCAGTGCCACGCTGCCCAGGCCCCCTAAGGTGAGTGCCAGGTGGTTTGGTCTGGGGCACTAACATTAGAATTTATGGTAATTTTTTTTAATTATTTACTTTTATTCTGCTGGAGGAGGTGGTGGTGGTGGTACTGTATTCTTAAGTAGTGAGGGGGGGGGGCTCCACTCACTCTGGAATAGCTTAAGTTAGGCTACCATTTTATATATATATATATATATATATATATATATATATATATATATATATATATATATATATATATATATATATATATATATATATAACTCTTGATTTACGCGAGTATTGTGTCTATGAAGAGTTCGCATAAATCAAAAACAATGGAAATCAAACAAGCGGTAAGTTTCGAGTGAAAGATCACTACAGTCACCCCCTCATTGCTCAAGCGGTTTCGATCAGCGGTCAACTAATTAGACCCCCCTTATACGCGGCCCCAGTTCAACGTATCACAGCGGATGCATTGACGCTAAATAGGAAGGCAGAGAGGAGAGGGAGGGAGGCAGTGAGGAGGGGGGCAGGGAGAGAGGAGGGAGGAAGGCAGAGAGGAGGGAGGAGGAGGCCGAGAGGAGGGGGGAAGGGAGAGAGGAGGGAGGCGGGGCAATGGACGTTAGGTTGCTCCTGAGTGACGCCACGGTTAGACTGTGACGTCATGCTTTCCTATTGGCCAGCAGCTCACTCAGGGACGACTGCTATTGGTCGAGATTTTCTCATAGTAAGTCCAGCAGGTCTGACCCCAGGGTGAGTGTTGATTACATATTGTTGTCTAACAAGGTCTTGTCTCATTTCAGTCATTAAAAAGAACGAAAAAAACATGTTTTATATGACTTGTCAGAGGTGACTTCCCCAAATGCATATTTTCCCATAGGGTTATAGTCCCGCCGTTCGCGGTTTCACGATCGCTACCAAGTCCGAACGAAATACCATGAACGGCGGGGGATGACTGTATTCACTTTATTATTATTATTATTTTTTTTTTACAACAAAGGAGGCAGCTCAAGGGCACACAAAATAAGAAAACAATAATAAAAAAAAGCCTGCTACTCGCTGCGCCCAAAAAAGAATTAAAAGAGGTGGCAGAAAGAAAGATCAATTTCGGGAGGAGAGGTGTCCTGATACCCTCCTCCTGAAAGAGTTCAAGTCGTAGGCAGGAGGAAATACAGATGAAGGAAGGTTGTTCCAGTTTACCAGTGTGAGGGATGAAAGAGTGAAGATGCTGGTTAACTCTTGCATAAGGGGTTTGGACAGTATGGGGATGAGCATGAGTAGAAAGTCGAGTGCAGCGGGGCCGCGGGAGGGGGGGAGGCATGCAGTTAGCAAGTTCAGAAGAGCAGTCAGCGTGGAAATATCGATAGAAGATAGAAAGGCAACATTGCGGCGGAATTTAAGAGGTAGAAGACTATCAGTATGAGGAGGAGAGCTGATGAGACGAAGAGCCTTAGCCTCCACTCTGTCCAGAAGAGCTGTGTGAGTGGAGCCCCCCCACACATGAGATGCATACTCCATACGAGGGCAGACAAGGCCCCTGTATATGGACAGCAACTGTGCAGGGGAGAAGAACTGGCGGAGACGGTACAGAACGCCCAGCCTCAAGGAAGCTGATTTAGTAAGAGATGAGATATGAAGTTTCCAGTTGAGATTTTGAGTTAAGGATAGACCGAGGATGTCTAGTGTTGAGGAAGGTGATAGCTGGGTGTTGTCAAAGAATAGGGGATAGTTGTTTGGAAGATTGTGTCGAGTGGATAGGTGGAGAAACTGTGTTTTTGAGGCGTTGAAGGACACCAGGTTCTTCTTGCCCGAATCGGAAATAATAGTAAGGTCTGAGGCTAAGCGTTCTGCAGCCTCCAGCCTTGAGTCGTTAAGTTCCTGTAGGGTGGGTCATCAAAATTTAAAATTTAATATTTTCAAACCAAAGCAGCTAGCGACCTGAAACTAAAAGCACCTCCCTTAGGCATATATGAGTCTCCATGAGCAGCGGTATCAAAAAAATTCAAAGTCGTTCCTAATAAAGTACCGATTAATTGTTTTTATATAAGTATAACAAAACTTAAAAAGGCTATAAAATCCTCAGATTTTACGCTAGATGCACAAACATCACCAAATGCAGAGATAATCACTTATATTTTCAGAATCAATAGCAATATTTAGCATATCTTATATGTTTTTGCCCGAAATAGCTACTTATTTTTTTTATTTAGTGCAATTTTTACGCAGTTTTAACATCTAGTAAATCACTTAATTTTCACATTAGAAACTTAATACTTGAGGAAAGCATGCAGAAACATCTTAATTTTACTCAACAAAAGCAAAATATTCATTTTTCTATATACAATCACAACTTATTTTGGTTGAATTCGATGTCACTATTGCCGCAGCACGCCTTGCCGTTATCTGGCCTCGTCCCTGAACAATCACTTTAGCCTTTTGGCCTATGACTTGTGGGCCCCGGTCAGTTTCCTGGACTTGTACACGCCCCTGTTCCTGCCTCCTTCCTGCCCTTCCTGCCCTCGACATTGCTCCTCTTCCTGCCGGTCGGCTGCTGCAAGGCCTTGTTCTTCCTCGCTTCTGAGGTCACGTGCTTGGAGAAATTAGCACCGAAACAGTTGAAGAGGGACCTGCTGATGCGGCAAGATGGTGTTGGCCAGGTTGTGCCCCTCCTGGCACCTGTACCCCTGCAAGGTCGGGTCTGAGGCCGCCAGGAACTCCAGGAGGTGCCTGAACCCGTCCCTGTGGCGCATGGCAAGGGAGAGGAACCTCAACCTGCTCCTTCTTGTCCTCCCTGCATCAGGAGTCCCACAGCGACATCCCGGCGACGCCATGTGGGCCATTGGGAGAGATGGCCGCCCAGGACCGCCTGCCTGCCTCCAGCTCTCCCCTGTCGACCAGCTCACCAGGCCGAACATCACAGAGGGCGGGTCGCCTCTCGAGCTCCACGGTATCTTCATCTCCTCCTGCTGGGCAAGCTCCTGCTTGCAGCACTGGCCACAGAGGAGTTGGCCTGGACCTTCCTGGCCAGGTAGTCGGCGAGTTGCCACCGCGAGGAGCAACTCGTCCGCCGGGCGGGTCCGCTGGTCGCCGCCAGCTCCCCTGGCAAGTTGGGCCAAGATCACCTCGTCGCCCTCCTTCTCCTCTGCCTTGGCCCGGTCCAGGTCGGCCTGCACGTCCCCGGGAAGAACCCGACGAGCTTCAGCAATGCAGGCGCTGGGCCAACCTGTTGCTCACTATGAAGTTCTGCACGCCGTCTAGTAGTTGGCGCCACATGGTGCGCTTAAAGAGTGCTCAGTCGGGTCAGAGTTGGCCTTCCCCATGCACACATACTCGACCCCGTAGGACGTAGTGAACAGCCCCTCACTACCACACTGCACTGAACACACCACTGCACTGCACACAACACTGAGTCACTGCACTGATGGCGTGCACGGCTCCTCCACAGTTTACTCCACGGGTCACAAGGCCCTCATATCTTGTGTCCTCCGTCACTTCCACTCGATCCACTGCCTTCTGTGTCTTCTTGTATCGTCCTCTGGATCCTTGCAGTTGTGGGGAAGGGCACAGAGACGATGAATAACTGTAGGTCCTTTACTTGGAGAGTAAACAGAGGCAGGACAGCGATAATCCTTTACAGAGGGAAGTGCCAGCTGACTGCGTGCCTAAGGCTTAAGCAGAAGCGACGCTGAACTGAGCTGAGTTGCCATGTGGGCACTAACTAAACGTACATTTCTTGTTTCCTAACACGAAAACTGTGGACTTCACTATCCTACAGTTATCATTCATTTTGACGTAAAGATTTCAACTAAAGTTACGCAAATTTGCCATTTTTACACAACGTTTTCAAAGTGCACGCATGGTGCTATTTTATATAAGTTACCTTGAATCTCGACCAAATCACTCTAGAGACACTCCTGCCTGCTTGTATGCACTAAACTTGAAGATTTCGTCCTGTTTCCACTTAAATTCGGAGTAAGAACGCAGAGTGTGTTTGAGTTGTCGCAGGAAAGTCGCCATAACAATCGGCCCTTACGCGAAGCCAGCGCCGCCAAGACTGAAGAGATTTCCGTCAACTAGTTGTGAAGTCTATGGGTGGGTCTTCTATTAAAAGAAGTTGAGTAATGCAGAGGAATCATCGGGCGAGGAATGGATAGGACAGTTCGTTGGAAAGAAGATCATCAATGAACAACAGAAAAGAGTGGAGATAGGACAGAACCTCAGGGACACCACTGTTAATAGATTTAGGGAAGAACAGTGACCGCTCTACCACGGCAGAAATAGAACGGTCAGAAAGGAAACTGGAGATAAAGGTACAGAGAGAAGGATAGAAACCGAGGGAGGGTAGTTTGAAAGAAGATTTGTGCCAGACCCTATCAAAAGCTTTTGATGTGTCCAGCATAGCAAAAGTTTCACCGAAACGGCTAAGAGAGGATGACCAAGAGTCAGTTAAGAAGGTTAGGAGATCACCAGTAGAACGCCTTTCATGGAACCCATACTGGCGATCAGACAGAAGGTCAGAAGTGTAAAGGTGTTTTTGAATCTTCCGGTTAAGGATTGATTCAAAAGCTTTAGATAGACAAGAAAGTAAAGCTATAGGACGGTAGTTTGAGGGATTGGAGCGGTCACCCTTCTTAGGCACAGGCTGTATGAAGGCATACTTCCAGCAAGAAGGAAAGGTAGATGTTGACAGGCAGAGGCGAAAGAGTTTGACCAGGCAGGGTGACAGCACGGAGGCACAGTTTTTAAGGACAATAGGAGGCACTCCATCAGGTCCATAAGCCTTCTGAGGATTGAGGCCAGAGAGGGCATAGAAAACATCATTTTGAAGAATCTTTATAACAGGCATAAAGGAGTCAGAGGGGGGATGAGTAGGAGGAATATGCCCAGAATCGTCCAGAGTGGAGTTTTTAGAAAAGTTTGAGAGAAGAGTTCAGCCTAGAGATAGATGAGACGGCAGTGTTGCCAGGACTGAGGAGTGGAGGGAAAGATGAAGAAGTGAAGTTGAGGAGATGTTTTGGCTAGATGCCAGAAGTCACGGGAAGAGTTAGAGAAAGCAAGGTTTTGGCATTTTCTACTAATGAAAGAATTTTTGGTTAGTCGGAGAATAGATTTGGCACGATTTTGGGCAGAAATGTAAAGTTCATAATTAGCATTAGTTTGAAGGCTCTGGTACCTTTTGTGAGCTACCTCTCTATCATTGACAGCACGAGAACAAGCGTGATTAAACCAAGGCTTTTTAGCGTGAGGATTAGAGAACGAACGAGAATGTATGCTCATTCCAGAGACAATCACCTCTGTGATGCGCTGAGCACACACAGAGGGGTCTCTATCCTGGAAGCAATAATCATTCCACGGAATGGAAAAGTACATCCTCAGGTCGTCCCACCGAACTGAAGCAAAATGCCAGAAGCATCGCCTCTTCGGTGTGTCCAGAGGGTGTACAGGAGCGATAAGACAGGATACAGAAATAAGGTTGTGATCGGAGGAGTCCAACGGAGAGAACAGTTTGACAGAGTAAGCAGAAGGGTTTGAGGTAAGGAAGAGGTCTAGAATGTTGGGCCTGTCTCCAAGACGGTTGGGAATACGTGTAGGTGCTGGACCAACTGTTCTAGGTCGTTGAGGATAGCAAAGTTGTAGGCTTGTTCACCAGGCTGGTCAGTGAAAGAGGATGAAAGCCAAAGCTGGTGGTGAACATTGAAATCTCCTGGGATTGAGATTTCAGCGAAGGGAGAGTGGGTCAAGATGTGCTCCACTTTAGAATTCAAATAGTCAAAGAATTTTACATAGTTGGTAGAGTTAGTGAGAGATAAACAGCACATATGTATTTAGTAATAGAATAGAAGTTTAATGAGAAACCTTATTATTTGATCGCTTTAATCAATAAAACGCAGTAACGCCAGTAACTGTCCATTCGCTTCATGTCATACTGTGCGGTGTGTTAATAACTGCAGAAGACAGTTCATGGAATGATCCATATATATATATATATATATATATATATATATATATATATATATATATATATATATATATATATATATATATATATATATATATATATATATATATATATATATATATATATATATATATATATATATATATATATATATATATATATATATATATATTAAATCTGAATAACGTATAACAACTGTTTTGTCAAGACAAGCACACGACGTGAGCTAAATTATTTCAAGGTTGTCTTCAGTACTGAAGACAACACATGACATTCGCAGTTGCATTTTTTAAAGCAAATGAATGTATAATTGTAATTCAGGTACTGCTACGTTATTTTACCGTGTTTTACATCACAATGTATTATAGATTATCATTAAAAGGGAACATTATAACATAAACAATAAATACACATCACTCAAGCACCTTCAAATGCCCTGCATTTAAACATTTTGAGAGCGGCGACATCACTTCATATCGCATGACTGTACACAAACTAAACATTATTTAAGATATTTACAACAGAATGGAATGAAAGTGTGTGTGTGTGTGTGTGTGTGTGTGTGTATGTGTGTGTGTGTGTGTGTGTATTTACCTAGTTGTATTTACCTGTCCAGTTTCTCCAATCCCTCTTGTATCCTGTACAATGCTATTAGGTCCCCTCTCTCTCTTCTGCTCTCCAGTGTTGTTAGTCCCAATTTCTCCAGTTTTTCTTCATAAGTATGTTCTCTCAGCGTTTCTGGTAATTTAGTTTCTGCTCTTTGTATTCTTTCCAACTTTCTAATTTCTTTCTTGTGTATGTGTTTGTGTGTGTGTTCATAAATTATTGATACACAGGAGCACAAAATTCTGTTGAGCTATCTTTAATATTTTTAGAGTTAGCTCACAAAACATCCATACTTTTTCAGACCTGGCGGTCGTCAAGTTTTCCCTCCTGAGCTGCTGGTGTTGGTGGTGCCCAGGCTGGAACACTCCCCGCCCAGGGCTACGCCAACCTGAGGAGGCACAGCAAGACTTCTCCTGGCTTATAAGGTATTGGTAGTAGTAGTAGTAGTAGTAGTTGTAAGCCAAGATGTATATAATAACTGTTTGTGGTTTTGTTAGGGTACGTTAGGTTTAGGGTGTCACCTTAGGGTATAAATCAACACAGAATGACCTCACTTTGTTGTATAAAATGTCTTGTTAGTAAGGAAGCATGTATGAATTTTCTGAGTCAAGACCTGTAGTAACTGTTTAGGGTTTTGTTAGGTTAGTTAAGTTTAGTGTATCTTGAAACACTATGACAGCCAGCACCTTATGGTATAAATCAACACAGAATGACCTCACTGTGTTGCATAGAAAGTCTCATTAGCAAGGAAGCATAGATGAATTTTCTGAGTCAAAACCTGTTAGTAACTGTTTAGGGTTTTGTTAGGTAAGGTTAGTTAAGTTTAGGTATCTTGAAGTGCATGACAGCCAACTGTTCAAGTAATCTCATACAAGCAAGCATATCAACCTGGTAGCAGTGATGGGCCAAATTTGTGGCTTTTACTGTAGAAGCGGCGGGCCAAATTTGGCTTTACCGGTAGCAACGACGGGCCAAATTTGTGCCATGACATAAACCCCCAAAAATAGATGATGCATAAACTGAACACAAATGCTTTGATATACATTATGAAATGGTTTGTGGAGTGATGATTTTTCCCATTTTTCTCGCTTCAGAGGGACCATTAAGAACATGATCCCCCGCTGCCACCACCACTGGGTAACATGTGCCGCACGCATCTGTTCACACGCCACTTGCCGCAGCTGCTGAGGCGGATGCAGCGCTCTGAGGCCACCCCGGCAGGAGGCAAGATGTGACCTCCTGCACCAAACCTTTGACCTCTATTCAGGAGCAGTAAGTAGCGGGCTTTTTTTTTATATATATTTTTCTTTACGCACTTGAACTGTCTCCTTAGCTGTAAAAAAAACCCTGACTCATTGCTGTCCTGGAGTGAAACAGACTGTGATCCAGGTGAAGGTATTACTGGGTAACTTTATTGTGTGTTGTCCGGCGAAAATGACTCATCCTCACTCTGCTCTGAGTCTATTATGGAACATTATCTCTCTCTCTCTCTCAGGGCCTACATATCGACCGCCACATTTATTTGACCAGGCTTTCCTAGGAGTTGTGGGCATTTCCAGGGTAGTTTTGTGACCTTCCTCTGTACTGTGAACCTAAAGAAACACACATTTGACCAGGCTTTCCTAGAGTTGTGGGCATTTCCAGGGGTAGTTTTGTGACCTTCCTCTGTACTGTGAACCTAAAGAAACACACATTTGACCAGGCTTTCATAGGTGTTGTTGGAATTTCCAGGGGTATTTTTGTGACCCTTCCTATGTACCGTGAACCTAAGTAAACACACATTTGACAAGGATTTCCTAGGAGTTGTGGGCATTTCAGGGGTAGTTTTGCACCTTCCTCTGTTCCAGAACCTAAGGAAACACATTTGACAAAGGTTTCCTAGAGTTGTGGGCATTTCCAGGGGTAGTTTTGTGACCCTTCCTCTGTACTGTGAACATAGGAAACACACATTTGACAAGGCTTTCCTAGGAGTTGTGGGCATGTCCAGGGATAGTTGTGTGACCCTGGTAGTGTGACCTTCCTCTGTACCATGAACCTAAGGAAACACACATTTGCCAAGGCTTTCCTAGGAGTTGTGGGGCATTTCCAGGGTAGTTTTGACCCTGGTAGTAGTTTGACCTTCTTCTGTACTGTGAACCTAAGGAAACACATTTGACCAGGCCTTCCTAGGAGTCGGGCATTCCCAGGGGTAGTTTTGTGACTCTGGTAGTAGTGTGAACCTTCCTTGTACCATGAACCTAAGGAAACGACATTTGACCAGGCTTTCCTAGGTGTTGTGGGTATTGCTAGGGCAGTTTTGTGACCCTAGTGGTAGTTTGACCATTCCTTTGTACCATGAACCTAAGGAAACACACATTTGCCAAGGCTTTCCTAGGAGTTGTGGGGGCATTTCCAGGGGTAGTTTTGTGACCCTGGTAGTTTGACCTTCCTCTGTACCAAGCGAACCTAAGGAAACACACATTTGACTAGGCTTTTAGGATTTGTGGGCATTTCCTGAGGTAGGTGTGTGACCCTGGCATAGCTACGTTATCGCGATAAGTTATCGCAATACTTTTATCGCTGATAACAAAATTGCATCGCCATCCGCTAATTTTTTAATTATATATCGGTATAATCTTTACTTTTGTAACAAAACTATTGATAATCGATAATTTTTTCTGCCTCAAAAAAAAAAAAAAAAAAAAAGCGTTGTCTCCTCCCTACACGTGGCTGCCCGTGTTGTGTGTGAAAATCTTTGGGGTATGAAATATCTTCAGTGAAGAGATTTCATACTTAGATCATCAACATTAAAACACTAGCTTATATTTTTATGTTACTCAAAAATCAATATATCAAAGAGAAAATCATTTAACTTTGCCCCAAAATGATTATTATTCACTGCCTCAAAGTTGATATTCCATATTCGCTTGTGAGCATGCCATGGTATTGGTATTACAGTGTTGCGTTATTGGTGTCTTATTGCAAGTTTGAGAACACTGGTCTCTCAGAACTGTTCAGACCAGTAGTGTAGTACAGCTAGTAGTTTCACAAAGCTTTTTGTTGAATATACATCTTCGCATTCTTTCTAGAACCACACTCTGTACATATAAATACAACTCGTGACAGAGTATCGCTCTAGAAACAGCGAGGATGGTGGTACTGTATGTCTGATTCAGCCTTCCAGCAACTCCTAATTATGGTTAAAAAGCTTTGTGAGACTGTACAGGTCTAGGCTTGTTGGTCTGAGCATGCACAGTTCATTTAGAGACCAGTGTTTGTAAAACAAAAGTGCCAGCTTTTGACGGTGGGGACGCCAAATAACACAAATACGGGTTCAGGCGCTTTCTAGTATTACTGTCCATAGGTACGGTCAACGTGGTTTTCAGGTTTTGTAAATTTTCTAAAATACAGATAATGAAAATTTTAAGTCATCTATGTTTTTATTTGAAATATCAATAATATCGTTTTTGCTCTATCGGAATTGTGGATTTATATCGGCATCGGTTATCGCCTATATTTGTTTCTCCAGTTAACGAATATCGGTTATCACCGATAAGGTTTTCCATTATTGGTTATCGAATAAGATTTCTGTTATCGTGCCCAGCTATGGACCCTGGTGGTAGTGTGACCTTCCTCTGTACTGTGAACCTAAAGAAACACACATTTGACCAGGCTTTCTTAGGATTTGGGGCATTTCTGGGGTAGGTGTGACCCTGGTGGTAGTGTGACCCTTCCTCTGTACCGTGAACCTAAAGAAACACATATTTGGCAAGGCTTTCCCTAGGAGTTGTGGGCATTTCCCAGGGTAGTTGTGTGACCCTGGTGGTAGTTTGACCCTTCCTCTGTACCATGAACCTAAGGGAACACACATTTGACCAGGCTTTCCTAGGAGTTGTGGGCATTTCCAAGGGTAGTTGTGTGACCCTGGTGGTAGTGTGACCTTCCTCTGTACCATGAACCTAAGGGAACACACATTTGACCAGGCTTTCCTAGGAGTTGTGGGCATTTCAAGTGTTAGTTGTGTGACCCTGGTGGTAGTGTGACCCTTCCTCTGTACCATGAACCTAAGGGAACACACATTTGACCAGGCTTTCCTAGGAGTTGTGGGCATTTCCCGGGGTAGTTGTGTGACCCTGGTGGTAGTGTAACCCTTCCTCTGTACCGTGAACCTAAGGAAACACACATTAGAACTCAATCTACATCCGTTTTGGCCCTGGGAGGTGGTTGGTGTGAGGGTCTGAACCAGGCTCACCAGCAGGGACTTGGCACGACACACTACAACTTGTGACTATAATTTAGCCTCTAACTGCTGCTGCTGCTGCGGTCATAACTTTGGGGTGTAACAGAGATGTTTTTTGTGTGTGTGAGGAGGAAGAGGAAGAGGAAGGAAGATTATAGATTTTCCTTTTCAGATGTGGAGGTAACTCTCTCTCTCTCTCTCTCTCTCTCTCTCTCTCTCTCTCTCTCTCTCTCTCTCTGTGTCTCTCTCTCTCTCAGGAATGAGAAAATAGATTAATTTTTATATACTTTTATTATTATTATTATTATTATTATTATTATTATTATTATTATTATTATTATTATTATTATTATTATTATTATTACAGATCTCACAACTGATGGAAGCTGGGACGGAAAGTTGCTGATATGAATGTGGTAATATTTCTTTCAACCATGATTTCTACCAGTCTACTACAATCTACCAGGGTCTAACCACCACAATATGTGCCCAACATCCCTCTACCAGTCTAACACAATTCAACCATCAGTCAAGTTCAACCGAAAAAACTCAACTTGTTTCAAAACTTTTTCAACTCTGTAACCCCAAAATCTCAACCCAAGACCTGACATTCAACCACGATTTCTACCACTCCACCACAATCTACTGGGACCTAACCACCATATATATCTTTTCAGGGCTATGGCTGACTGGCTGGTGTTGTCTGTTCACTCAGCTCAGCAGGGACTGGAAGCTGGAACGCTCTCTCTCTCTCAAAAAGTAGCATAAAAGTGTATAAGGTCCATTGAAAGAAGAGAGAGAGAGAGAGAGAGAGAGAGAGAGAGAGAGAGAGAGAGAGAGAGAGAGGAGGTTCAACATATCCATGGTTATATAATATTCAACTTTATTTATCTTTTATGCCAACAACAGCTGAGAGAGAGAGAGAGAGAGAGAGAGAGAGAGAGAGAGAGAGAGAGAGAGAGAGAGAGAAACCATCTCATCTCTCTCTATCGGTCTATCCCCTCAACATCCAGGCGTGCATCTTGGGAGGAGGGGAAGAGAAGAGAAGGAAGAATACAATAGCTCACTGGTGGGACAGAGAAGAGACAAGGAAGAAGAAGAAGAAGAAGAGTAGTAGGTTTAAATATATCCATTGTAATATATATTTTCAAACTTTATTATCTCTTCTTTATAGAAATACAGAGAGAGAGAAAGTTCCATCTCTCTCTCTCTCATCTCTACCCTTCAGTTCATCTCCTCCATCTTCTCCCAACAGGACTGGTCTCATCTGGTCTGCCCCAGCATCCAGGCAGCATCTTGAAGGCCTGACTGGTTCCCTCGGCTCAGTGGTCTCTGCCTCTGTCTCCCTCCCTGCAAGAGTCTGCTGGCAGAGTTTAGTGCCAAGAATGTGTGTGTGTGTGTGTGTGTGTGTGTGTGTGTGTGTGTGTGTGTGTGTGTGTCTCTCTCTCTCTCTCTCTCTCTCTCTCTCTCTCTCTCACACCGACCTCTGCTGAGAGAAGGTCGTGACCCTCACCCATGCGCCCCACAACATCGCTTGCCCCTGTTTTCTGTGTTCTTGGGCGTTTTGTGTGTTCTTCGCCAGCGGACCCTTGTGTGTTGCCTGTGATTCCCCGACACGTGTTTGGTGTGTGTGTTAAGCTTGTGGTTTCTGCCTGTGGTGGTTGCCCTCTGTGATTTGTGTGTCCGGTGTTTTGGCGTGTAGATCTGGCTGTCTCCGGTGTTCTGCGTGGGTTTCAGAGTGATTCAATTGTTGTGTTTCGGTGTTTTGCGTGTGATCTAGCTGCTGTTTCGGTGTTCTGTGGGTTTCAGAGTGATTCAAGTGTGTTTCAGAGTGATTTAAGTGTTGTGTTTCGGTGTTTTTGAGTGTGATCTGGCTGTTTCCGGTGTTCTGCGTGGGTTTGAGTGATTCAAGTGTGTTGTGTTTCCGGTGTTTTAAGTGTGATCTGGCTGTCTTCCAGTGTTCTACGTGGGTTTCAGAGTGATTCAAGTGTGTTGTGTTTCCGGTGTTTTTGCGTGTGATCTGGTTGTTTCCGGGTGTTCTGCGGGTTTCAGAGTGATTCAAGTGTGTTGTGTTTCGGTGTTTTAAATGTGATTTGGCTGTTTCGAGGTGTGTTCTCGTGGGTTTCAAAGTGATTCAAGTTTTTTTTGTTTCCCGTGTTTTTGCGTGTGATTTGGCTGCTTCTAAGTGTACTGCGTGGGTTTCAGAGCCGTTTTGAGTGTGCTGTTTTGTTTCCGGTGTTTTATGCGTGTGAATTGGCTGTTTTCGAGTGTTCTATGCTTCAGTGTGTTGTGTTCAGTGCTTTTTACCTGTGATTTGATGTTTATAGTGCTCTGCGTGGGTTTCAGAGTGTTTTGAGTGTGCTGTTGTACTTCGTATTTTTTAAGTGAAAGTGACTTGAGGGTGTTTAGTCGTGCTTGTGCTTGGGTTTCTGAGTGTTTTGTGTCCCGAGGTGACTTTGTGTTCCCTAGTTTCTCAAGCGTGATTTGGGTGTGTCGACAACCCACCTTTGAATTCCCTGAGGATTCAATCTGCTCCTCTGCATTACACCCTCTTTAAATCCCCTAGAGGATTAACACTTCTACCCCTCTCCCTCACCTCACCTAAGCCCCCCCACCTCGCCACCTCACATCCCTTTGCTCCTCCTCATCCCTAGAGGATTAGCCCTTCCTACTCCTCCTCACCTCCACATATTTCTAAGCCCTTCCCCTCACTCACCCACCTCACATCCTATTTACCCATCCTTTCACCCACCTTACCTCGCCTCTTTCTTAACCTTTCTTGTTCTCACACACCTCACTCACCTCACATCCCTTCCTCTCTCTCCCACTTACCTCCTTCCCAAACTCCCTCTCACTCATCTCACCTATTTCTAACCCTCTTGATCTCACACACCTCACCACCGCCTCCCTTTCCCCTCTTTACTCACCTCACATCCCTTCCTACTCCTCCTCTCTCCCCACCTCACCTATTTCCTAACCCTCCTTGATCTCACACCTCACTCACCGCCTCTTCCCTCTTACTCACCTCACATCTCTTCCTACTCCTCCCTCTCTCTCCCACCTCACCTATTTCCTAACCCTCCTTGATCTCACACCTCTCACCGCCTCCTTTCCTTCTTTACTCACCTCACATCCTCCTACTTCCTCCTCCTCTCTCCCACCTCACCTATTTCCCAACCTCCTTGATCTCACACACCTCTCTTTCCCCTCTTACTCACCTCACATCCTTTCCTACTCCTCCTCTCTCTCACTTTTCTCCATTACTAAACTGCCTCTCACACACCTCACCCCTTTCCTAATCCCCTTCACTCTGTGTTTTTATCTCTTTCATTTCAGCTAAGATGGCGCCTAAGAAGTGCAGTACTTGTAACAGTAGCTTCTCAGCTCACTTTTTACAGGGCGTTCTGCTGTTCGTCGACTGTGTCTGTCCAGGCAGCATCTCGAGACAAGACTGCAGGAGCAGGAAGAGAAGATAGAAGAAGGCCAGAATAAAATAATAGAGCTTTCTCTCACCAGGCAGCATCTCGAGACAAGACTGCAGGAACAAGAAGAGAAGATGGAAGGTCAGAATAAAATAATAGAGCTTTTCTCAAGACTGTTGCCTCCTTGCAGGAATTCATCCAGGCTAACGTTGCTGTGGTGCCAAACCCTTCTCCAACCGCCCCTTGCCCTCAGCGGTACTGTCGACACCAGCGGACAACACCACGCAACGGGAGGATGCTAGTGGCACCGCCCATGATGGCTTCACCGTCGTGAATGGAGGGAGCCAAGCCAGCCAGACAAGCGATTTATCCTGTTCATTGCTTCAACAGGTTTGCCATTCTGGAGGAGGAGGACGAGCAGGAGAGCACCTTCCTGGTGGGTGACTCATGATTCGCCAGCAGGTCGTTGAGTTCTGCGGCAGAGTTCCTCGTCAAGACGGAACTATTGCTATCCTGGTGCTGGGATCGACGATATAACTGCTGCTCTTGAGGAGATCTCCCCCCAGGCTACTAATGATTCACTGTTTCTTATTCACACAGGTACGAACAGCGCCACCACGACCGGTCTGAGGAACTCCTGGAGAAGTACCGTGGGCTCATCCAGCAGTATAAGACTAAATCCCCTAACATTTGATTTCAGGAGTTCTACCACGGACTTGGGCGGAGAGCGACTTTTCAGTAAGGCCTTCAGCCTAAACAACCGCTACAGACTTTTGTAGGAGCTTGACGAGTTCCTAAACGCATGGGATAATTTCTATGGACAAAATGAACTCTTTCTACAGGGACGGATTGCACCTTTCTCCCATCGGGGCAGCCAGACTCGGAAGGCTCCCTCAACCAAGCAGTCGCGTCATCCAGACAAAAATCAGTCACGGCCACGTCCTCCACCCCGTGTAAATAGACGCCGGCATCACAACAAACCTGTAAATCGGGATCCCGCAAGTACCACCACCTCTATTACCAAGCCTCTAGATAACTTAAAATCCTTAGTTTCAATGCGCAGCCTAAGAAACAAATTTGATGAACTGAGATGTGTTGCTTTAACATAATATTTTGACATATTTGATTTAAGCTAAACATTTATCGACACCACTAATATTGATTTAAGTTCAATACAACATAGATGGCTACAGACTCTTCAACAAAGATCGTAAACCGTAGAGGCGGTGGCGCCCTTTATGTCAAAAGCTATTTGCAACCCACTGACAAAACACTGGAAACAGTAACGTTGAACATTTGCGCACGAAAACATTGCAAAAGTCAACTTAAATATATCTGTCACCTACAGACCTCCGGCCAATCACTGATGACGACCTTGAAATGTACAGCGCCTTAAGGCAGTCACTTAATAACAGCGACTCACTGATATTAGGAGACTTTAACTCCCCATATCGACTGGGCGACACTGTCAGTACAGAAGTAGTCACATAGAATGATCAATTCTAGAAGAAAATTATCTAAGCCAAATGGTTTCTGGAGCCAACTCGACAAAATAATATACTCGACCTTGTTATAACAACCCAAGATAACCTAGTCAGTAGTGTCACGGTAGGAGAACACCTCGGTTCTTGCGATCATAAATTAGTGCGTCGACATTAAAGCTCAATCATCAGTGACTGAAAATAAAGCAAAGGTGCCCAATTTCAAAAGAGCTAACCGTGAGAAACCGACAAAAACTAACAGAAATACAACTATCAGATGACGGCAACGAGGAAGCCTGGCTAAGCCTTAAAAATCACTTACTCACTAGCAGAACACATTCGTCCCCTTGTGCGCAGAAGCGAATTAACACTAATAAAAGCCCACCGTGGTTTAATAGCGAAATTAAACAATCAGTCAATGAGAGAAAATTGTTTTACAGGTTAAAGAAAAAGAACAAAGTACGCCCGAAACATTAGACTTTATAATGATGCCAGGCACGAGTAAAAGACTAGTAGGTCAGGCAAAGCGTAGATACGAAGAAAATATTGCAGCCAACTGTAAAATAATCCAAATCTTTTCTTCAGTTACATAAACAACAGAAAGGCGATCAAAAGTGGTATTGGACCTTAACAAACAGCGACGGTGCACTAGTGACTGACAGCCAACACATTGCAAACCTCTTAAACAATTACTTTTTCCTCGGTGTTTAATACTAACAGTCTTCCTCTCGCTACCACCAACACCAGTACTATTGTAAATCTCGAGCATGCATTGCCTAATTTTGAAATAACAACCGATGAAGTCCTTAAAGCTCTCCATTCACTTAAAACAAATAAAAAGTCCTGGACCTGACAAAGTATATCCAACTCTGCTGAAAGAAACAAAGAGCGTAAATACTTTCCTCCCTCACAACCGTATTCATTATGTCCTTGCGACAAGGCATCGTCCCTTCAGATTGGAAAAAGGCTAACGTGACAATCGATTTTCAAGAAAGGAGACAAAAAAGTACCAGGTAATTACAGGCCCATTAGTCTAACTTCGGTTGTAGGTAAGCTACTTGAGGCCATAATTAGAGACAAAATTGTGAATTACCTTGAAAGCCACTCATTGATTGGGGACTCACAACATGGCTTCCGAAACAAAAGATCCTGCCTATCGAACCTATTAACCTTTATAACGACCTCTTCACTGTTTATGACGTAACCAAATCACTGGACGTAGTCTATCTTGATTTCAGAAAGCGTTTGATAAAGTCCCGCATCATAAATTACTTTACAAATTAAAGCAAATAGGTATTGACGGTCAAGTAAACCAATGGATCGCGAATTGGTTGAGCAACAGACAACAAAGAGTAGGACCATTTGGATTTAACTCAGAGTGGGCGCTGTCACTAGTGGCGCCCCTCAGGGCTCGTCCTGGCCCAGTGCTCTTCATTATTTACATCAACGACGTGATGTTGGACTCAATAACCGTGATTAGTAAATTTGCTGACGACACAAAGATTGGCAACTCGGTTCTCACTGATTTAAGACAGGCAAAGCCTCCAAGAGGATTTGCACAAAATTTCAGCTTGGTCGGATAGATGGGAGATGCCCTTTAACGTAGACAAGTGCCAGGTCCTTCAAGTTGGAACGAGGAATAAGAAGTTCGAATACGAAATGCGCGGGCGTTAAACTCAAAAGCGTTCAATGCGTCAAAGACTTGGGGGTCAAAATCGCGTCAAACCTCAAATTCTCACAGCAATGCATCGATGCAGCAAATAAAGCGAACAGAATGTTGGGCTTCATTAAAAGAAACTTTGTATTCAAGAATAAAGATGTAATACTCCCGCTCTACAACAGTTTAGTCAGACCCCACTTGGAGTATGCGGTACAGTTTTGGTCTCCCCACCATGCAAAGGACATTGCTAAACTAGAAGGTGTTCAGCGTCGAGGAACAAAAATGATCCCTTCCTTGCGTAACAAATCCTACTAAGAAAGGCTTTCACCCATAACATGTTCTCTTGAGAACGTCATCCGAGGAAAACTGATCATGTTTTAAAATACTTAATGGTTTCACGAATGTAGACAGATCAACATTGTTTATGATAGATGACACTTTAAGACGAGGAACAATGGCGTAAAAACTCAGATGTAGACAAGTAAATTCAGACTGCACCAAATTTTCTTCACCAACGCTAGAAGCGAGAATGGAATAAGCTTCCACCGTCAGTGGTCCAGTAACACGATTGACTCCTTCAAAAATAAGCTCGACCGTCACTTCCCTTCAACTTAATATCAACTAGAGTAGAAATGCAACATTTTGGAGTCTTCTGATTAATGTAAAATCACTTAGGTTTAAGGACAGACCACCAAGTCTGGACCATGGGGTCTGTGTGGTCTGATTTTCTATGTAAATCTATGTAAATCTCTCTCTCTCTCTCTCTCTCAGCTCCCAGGCCCCACAGGGTGTCCCCCATACAGTGTGTTGACAACCCCACAGACACATGCCCCCACAGACACATAAGGACCCCCCTCCCTCTCTGCAAGAAGTGTCAGTTTGCTCAATAAATATACAAGCAATTTTGGTTTTTTTTGTCCATTCTGCAAAGTTTACAAAGACACAGATCTTGATAAAAGTGGAGATAACAAGGAAACGAAGAGGATGAGGAAGAGGAAAGATTAAACTATTTTTTGGCATAGGAGGAAAGGAGGAGGAGAGGAAGGAAAAGGGAGAGAAATGGAGTTGAACTTGGAGGAGGAAATTAACAAAACCACTAAAATTACGCTGGAGAAATACACAGACCTTGATAAAAGTGGAGATAGGAGAGGATTGAAAAGGAGGAGGAGGAAAAGGAAGACAGGAGGAGGAAAAGGAAAGATTAAGCTATTTTTTGGCAGAGGAAGAGGTGGAGGAAAGAGGAGAAAAATAGACTTGAACTTGGAGGAGGAAATGAATGAAACCACCAAAATTATGCCAGAGAAATACACAGACCTTGATAAAAGTGGAGATAACAGGGAAACGAAGAGGAGGAGGAAGAAGAGGAAGACAAGAGGAGGAAGAGGAAAGATTAAGCAATTTTTTTGGCATAGGAGGAAAGGAAGAAGAGAGGAGGAAAGAAGGGAAAAACGGAGGAAACCTGGAGAGAATCAGTGAGAGAAAGGACCTGTTTTCAAGGCAGCCCCTGACCTGACGTAACCTTGTGCCTGAACATACACAGGGGGTGGGTTGCTTCACTCACCCACCATCTCCATGCGTCCTCCACCAAGCCATGAGGTGCGTGGGTGTCCCTCGTGGTCTCCTGGGCTCACTGAGGGCTGCTGAGTCTGGTCTCTTCTCAGTTCCTTCCCTGAAAGAACCATCACGGAGTTGGTGTGTGTGTGTGTGTGTGTGTGCGTCAACTTCAAGTGCCAATATCTCGCAAGCACATCAGTTAGGAACACAAGATTCTAACACAAGATGCTCCTAACACTCGCCCACAACACCTGTAACTGGCAGTGCTCACAACCTTCTAGCTCCTGAGACACGAGGAATCAAATCACTTGGGGATGTCGTGGACTTTGTGAGAGATGACCTTCGCTACCAGGACTAGGCTGGAGGGCTAGCTTTGGACCCTCAACGGGAGCACGGTTAAGAACAATGATGCCGAGGGGGGCCAGCCATAGCTTCCCTTTAGTAAAAGAAAAATAATATTGAATAAATAAATATTACTTGAACAATGGAGCTGCTGAGTTGAATAAGAGCAGGTGATCTATTTTGAGAGACATTCATTGAGGAGCACGTAGCCTATTCATGTTATCCGTATAATATTTTCTGACCACAAATTCCAAATTTCTGAAAAATTATGATTGATAGACTTCACTTTCTTTTTATGTAGTACTTTTTTTCTATAGCGTGTGTCATTTCTTGAATTACCTCAGGCTTGGGATCTGTGCCTTTCCATTCTTTACATATTTCATCCCAGGCCACAAAACTCCAGAAAACGCTTCATAATGCATCTATCCGTGTAGGAAAGTCACCACTGACTCGGCTGATGCCCTGATAATTCAGTAAATCAGGTAGGTAAATAATGAAATAATGAAATAATGATTAAGAATAATTACGGCAAAACACGTTAGGTCAAGAATCAGCAGCCAAGCCTAATCTAAAGCAATAAGTGACCCAGGTTTTCATGAGTTTGAAGTGCTCACCTCAGTTCTAAGTGTCACTAAACCCTTTCCGTAAAAGCTGCAGGGTCACAACAAGAACTGATGGGTGCTCTTGGAAGTGTAGCTACACAGAGCTGCATAGATGCATTTCAGTCCTATCATGGGAAATAAGTTCAACCAACTTTTGCCCGAGCTGAGGAAAGGCAATGAAGGCAGAAGCCTTGAAGAATCAGTGGTCATCAGAAACATAATTAAGGCTCACCCTCCAACAGCAACTCCATAGGAGTACTAGGGAAGAGCTATTTTCCTCCCATTTTCGGACACTATTATAACACAACTCAGGGAATGGTTTGCATCTAAACACATTAGGAGTTTTTGTTGGGAAATCTTGTTCCCTCTCTTTCAGATGATACTTATCTAAGTGAAGTGAAGGAGGCAGCTGAATTTTATGGAAGATTTCTTGATGGAGATGCAGATCTCGTTAAAGATGAATATCTATGGAGGCAGAGTTAATGGAAGAATCTAATGAGAGGTCAAAGCAAGTTGTTGAGACATTGGCATGTGCCAAAAAATTGGGCACATATCCAAATCTTTCCATCTTATTGCAATTTTTTCAACCCTACCTGTTAACACTTCCACCAATGAGCGATCCTTTAGTGCCCTTAAATTGCTTAAAACAACACAATGAGTGAAATTCGTTTAAATGGACTGGCCTTACTTTGTCTATTGTGACACAAATCTTGATCATGAAGTCCTTCATGAATTTGCACGTAAGAACAGACGCCTAAATTTGAGGTAAACCAGTTTCAATGTATTGTTGTTAACAGTAACTAATCTAATTCCTCTAGTTAATTTTTATTTCATATTCATAAAATACCTGACCCAGTTTCCATGTATCTTTAAAAATATGTAATACAGCAGCAGCCTGTATAAACGAAGATTATACATGTTATATGAGTATAAAAAAAAATTCCTTGCCAGTATATTACTTTTTTATCAGAATATGTAACTAGTTCTAAACTTAGCAGTGTTGTTTCGAGGGTAAATTTTTGCAGTCCAAATTACAGAAATGAACAAGATTTTAAAAGTAATGTTCGCTCAAGTAACATAAAATTAGTACTTTAAAGATTATTTAAATCTCCCAGATTTATGTTGTAATTATATGCTACCAACAAACTTCTAAAATGTACAATGTATGTATATGTATGTATCAATGCATGTATGTATAAAAAAAAAAAAAAAATTTACCCGAGCGATCTAACCCGAATCCTCAAGCTGTATGGGATCCCTACGCTTGCAATAATACTGGATGCAGAAAAATTATATATATATATATATATACAGGGCCAGGGAGAGCCATCACTGGGCCCTGGTACTATGAGTGTCATTGGGCCCCTACCATTTGGCGAGCGAAGTGAGCCCATCCAGCTGGGGGGATCAGGATTTTAGAATTTGACTGGCCCCCTTTGAGGCCGGGCCCTGGTGTAAAGATATCAGCTTCACCCCCCTCTCACGGGTTTTGTATATATATATATATATATATATATATATATATATATATATATATATATATATATATATATATATATATATATATATATATATATATATATATATATATATATATAGATATATATATATATATATATATATATATATATATATATATAGATATATATATATATATATATATATTGGCCCCCCCCTTTTCAATTTTCTGGGTACGCCACTGGTTAAGTATGTGAGTTAACCGCATGAAGGGTCACTTTGGACCATGTTCTGAGAAATGGTTACAAGCAGGAGTTCATAGATGTAAATTCTACTACTAATAACAAGGGCCCGTCTGAGGAAGGCAGAGGCTGGATGGTGAAGAAAGTTGTCGGCTCAAAGGGTTAAGAAACAGGATCCCTGCTGGGTTAATGGTCCCTCGGAGCGAGAAAAATGAGAAAAAATCACCCCCACACAAACCATTTCATAATATATATCGAAGCATTTGTGATCAGATTATGTATCATCTATTTTTGGGGGTTTATATCATAACACAAATTTGGCCCGTTGCTGCTACATGGTAAAGCCACAAATTTGGCCCGTCGCTGCTGCACGGTAAAGCCACAAATTTGACCCGTTGCTGCTAACGGGTTAAGGTGACAAGGAAATTCAGTGACAATTAGATCTAAGCATGTATCTCCATGCCTTTGAATTTGGAAGTTGGGTTTTGACAGCTAACTATTGCCGGAATCATCAGGAATTAACTGTTTTAACTCTGAGTATAAATGAGTCTAGTTATCAGCGCCCAGAAGACAGTTTTAGGCTCGGAAGTTGGTGTTTTGATGCCTATTAGCACAGACCAACGCTGTCTGTCGGGCCCCGCCCAGCACGCTGAAGTAAGCCAAACAGTGGTAGAAAATTCCTAGCAACTCACACGACATCCAGAAGCGCTGGCTGGGATTCAAGGAACCACTGAGCTCAGAAAAAATACTGAACCTGAGGATGAAGAAAGCCAAGTTGAACGTGAACCATAACGAAGTTACAATGAACAACGAACAGTGAACATGTTGGCTCCATGACCTGATGTGTGAAGAGACAGGGAGGAGCGCAGACAGGAAGTGCCGAGAGGCGGAACACCTGTGGGTCCTCCTATGGACGGGCATAGGGCCAGCGGGCATGAACTGTTCACGTGGGGGTTGTCATGACGTTTTGTGACGGTTGTGATGTAAAACAACACGGTGGTGACGATTTGTATGGTAGCCGCTTGCCCTATATAAGAACTCAGCAAGGAGCAGGAGGTCGCATTCACCAATTCAGTAACAGTTAAGCTATCTTTGGGCTGTGGCCGTTACTGTACTTGGGGCAACATTGGCAGTAGAATTACGAGACTCTGTTAGAGAAGCCGTATTTCTTGTGACTGTGTAGCATGTGATCGTTCAGGAGTAGTGTTATGTTGAGTAGAACAACATTCAGTGTTGTTGTTAGTAGCTGCAACCAACCGCACATATGTGTGTTTCATTAGTGACTGGTCGAGTGTGTCTGCCGTGGAGAGTGTTGATTTCATTTGGGCGCAGGGACAATTAGTAGTGACGTTAACTTGTTGATTCTGTACTTACCATGTGCTCAGGTATATTCCTTTTACTGTTAGAATAAATATTATAAGCAATTCAGTCGTTACCATCTACACCTCCCTCTGACACGTTATTAAGTGTGCAAACGGGAGTACAAAATGTCCTACTCAATCCTTTTACATTTGCCGACTTCTAACCTGAAAATTGCCTCCTTCGCCCCAGTAGCTGGAATAATTTATAGTTATCATTAAAATCGTCGCTTGCAGATGTCTTCGGGGAATAATGGGTCAAACCAGGTAATTATGATGCCCTGAGTACGACAATCTGGCACCACCGCTCAGAAGACACTTTTGGCTCGGAAGATAGTTTTTGACTTGAGGAATTGACTATTTTAACACAGGACAACTACCAACACAGGGACGGCTACCAACACAGGGACAGCTACCAACACAGGGACGACTACCAAGCACAAGATTGTGTTTGGTTTGATACACGGGGAAAAAAATTGTAGCTGCCAATGATCCCTCTATTGGGGCTGAGAAGTGAGCAGTGTGAGGCAGTCAGCCGTTCCTCTCCTGTACAGTACAAGTCAACAACCTGTACCAACAACAAGCCAACACTTCACACCATTTATTTTTCCCTGCAGCACTTTTTTATTCAGTACTTAACTTGATATAAAATATATATATATATATATATATATATATATATATATATATATATATATATATATATATATATATATATATATATATATATATATATATATATATATATATATATATATATATATATATATATAATGTACCAAAATCATGTTTTGGGTTACTTTGAAGTTCGTGCATTTGACTAGAGATTTGAGTTTACCAACTGATGTTTTCATGCTGGTATTAGTAAAATGACTTTGCATAATTTAAAACAATATATAATTAAACCAAAATACATGATACTAATACACAAAAAAACACTGGTTTTATTGATGTTTCTTAAGCCAGGGGAGTCAAACTTATGGCCCGCATGACAGTCATAAATGGCCCGCAGGTAACTTCAATCTTGTCAATGTATTTCCTGGCCCTGTTGGCCCCCATGGCGGCACTATGAATTGGCCCTCCAAGGGTTTGGAGTTTGACACCCCTGGCCCTGGTTTAAACCTGCTGTACATAATTAAAATCTTACATATAGTTAAAATACTGATGAGACTAACAAGATACACACAAAAGAAAAGAACAAAATGGTTTTATTAGTTGGTTTAAAGCACTGTTTTTTTATTGGTTTAAACTCCTGCCTCCAAGAACAGTGTGACAGCAGCCCTCTGAGACTCTCCCAAACCCTCTTCCATGAGGTGCAATGGATAACAGAGTGACAAGCCTTTCACTCCAGGAGACGTACTAGAAGCCTTCACCGAAATGTCCCCCAACTCTGAACCTGACAACATTCCCGTAGCCCTACTCAGGAACTGTGAGAATGAGCTCTCACACTCGATGTACATTCTCTTCCATAAATCACTGGACACAAGGGAAAGTTTTGTTTAGTCGGCGCAACATCTGTGGTTACATGTCGGAGAGAGACAGGAGGGGAAGGAATTATAGGAGAAGGGAACAGACCCCAGGAGACGGGACACAACATCTGTGGTCACATGCCAGAGAGAGACAGAAGGGGAAGGAATTATGGGAGAAGGGAACAGACCCCAGGAGACGGGACACAACATCTGTGGTCACATGCCAGAGAGAGACAGTAGGGGAAGGAATTATGGGAGAAGGGAACAGACCCCAGGAGATGGGACACAACATCTGTGGTCACATGCCAGAGAGAGACAGAAGGGGAAGGAATTATGGGAGAAGGGAACAGACCCCAGGAGACGGGACACAACATCTGTGGTCACATGCCAGAGAGAGAGAAGGGGCAGGAATTATGGGAGAAGGGAACAGACCCCAGGAGACAGGACACACATCTGTGGTCACATGCCCGACAGAGACAGGAGGGAAGGAATTATGGGAAAAGGGAACAGATCCCAGGAGACGGGACACAACATCTGTGGTCACATGCCGGAGAGAGACAGGAGGGGAAGGAATTATGGGAGAAGGGACCAGATCCCAGGAGACGGGACACAACATCTGTGGTCACATGCCGGAGAGAGACAGAAAGGGAAGGAATTATTGGAGAAGGGAACAGACCCCAGGAGACGGGACACAACATCTGTGGTCACATGCCGGAGAGAGACAGAAGGGGAAGGAATTATAGAAGGGAACAGACCCCAGGAGACGGGACACAACATCTGTGGTCACATGCCGGAGAGAGACAGAAGGGGAAGGAATTATGGGAGAAGGGAACACACCCCAGGAGACGGGACACAACATCTGTGGTCACATGCCGGAGAGAGACAGAAGGGGAAGGAATTATAGGAGAAGGGAACAGATCCCAGGAGACGGGACACAACATCTGTGGTCACATGCCGGAGAGAGACAGAAGGGGAAGGAATTATGGGAGAAGGGAACAGACCCCAGGAGACGGGACACAACATCTGTGGTCACATGCTGGAGAGAGACAGAAGGGAACAGACCCCAGGAGACGGGACACAACATCTGTGGTCACATGCTGGAGAGAGACAGAAGGGGAAGGAATAATGGGAGAAGGGAACAGACCCCAGGAGACGGGACACAACATCTGTGGTCACATGCTGGAGAGAGACAGAAGGGGAAGGAATTATGGGAGAAGGGAACAGACCCCAGAAGATGGGACACAACATCTGTGGTCACATGCTGGAGAGAGACAGAAGGGGAAGGAATAATGGGAGACGGGAACAGACCCCAGGAGATGGGACACAACCGCCGATTAATACCTGGTACACTGCTGGGTGGACAGAGGTTATGTAGGGTATCGGAAAAGCCGCCCAAATTTTTCCACTCCGCCCGGGAATCGAACCCGGGCTCTCTGGGTCGTGAGGCGAGTGTGCTAACCACTGCACCACGAAGCCCCCTAAGGCAGATCACGGCTTACTCCTCCACACACTCAAGGAACTGGGAATCGGAGGAAGAGTAGGAGTCTGGCTGCACAGAATTCATACTTTCCACACACCACACACCCCTGGAACAGCCTCCCTCAACAGACTGTGGTACAATAGACACATTCAGAAAAAAAAAACACTTGTCACCACAACACACCAACAATTACACTTGATTCACTTCCTCCCTGCACTCCCGTCCCCAACAGCCAACAATTCCACTTGATTCACTTCCCACCCCTGCACTCCCCCGTCCCCCAACAGCCAACAATTACACTTGATTCACTTCCCTCCCCTACACTCCCCAATAGCCAACAATTACACTTGATTCACTTCCTCCCTGCACTCCCCAACAGCCAACAATTACACTTGATTCACTTCCTCCCAGCACTCCCCAACAGCCAACAATAACACTTGATTCACTTCCTCCCTGCACTCCCCAACAGCCAACAATTACACTTGATTCACTTCCTCCCCTGCACTCCCAACAGCCAACAATTACACTTGATTCACTTCCTCCCAGCACTCCCCAACAGCCAACAATAACACTTGATTCACTTCCTCCCTGCACTCCCCAACAGCCAACAATTACACTTGATTCACTTCCTCCCAGCACTCCCAACAGCCAACAATTACACTTGATTCACTTCCTCCCAGCACTCCCCAACAGCCAACAATTACACTTGATTCACTTCCCTCCCCAGCACTCCCAACAGCCAACAATTACACTTGATTCACTTCCTCCCTGCACTCCCTGCACTCCCAACAGCCAACAATAACACTTGATTCACTTCCCTCCCAGCACTCCCCAACAGCCAACAATTACACTTGATTCACTTCCCTCCCCTGCACTCCCCAACAGCCAACAATTACACTAGATACACTTCCCTCCCCTGCACTCCCCAACAACCAACAATTACACTTGATTCACTTCCCTCCCCTGCACTACCCAACAGCCAACAATTACACTTGATTCACTTCCCTCCCCTGCACTCCCCTGTCCCCCAACAGCCAACAATTACACTTGATTCACTTCCCTCCCCAGCACTCCCCAACAGCCAACAAATACGCGTGTTATGCATACCTGTATACCTGCGCATTATTATCCAGATCCAGATCCAGTAAGTAAGCAAGGCGTGTGGGTGTGTGCGAGGTCATGCATGGTTTGGAGGGCAGGATCTACTTCAGGGGCAGTGACGGGCCAGCGGGGCTTGGAGGGCACGTCACCAGTGGGAGAGAAAGGGCGCTGGGTGGCGTGGGCGGCGTGTTGCTTTGTTTACGTTTGGCTGATGCTGCTGCTGATGATGATGATGGCTGCCCTTTGCAACGGCACATTGTTATTACGCACCTATAGAGCTGTCTTCTCTTATTAATAAAGTGATTCTTCTCTCATTTTCCAACACTGTGTTTTGCTTCCCTTCCATTTTTGTTGTGTTGCTCAAAAGGGAAGTGTTAGGACAAGTGTCCGTGTCGGGCACCACAGTAACTTAATTACTCCTCAGCCTCGCAGGATTTGCACGACCAAAATTACAACACTGAAAATACCTCCAATACATTTATCTAACCTTACAGAGAGAGAGAGAGAGAGAGAGAGAGAGAGAGAGAGAGAGAGAGAGAGAGAGAGAGAGAGAGAGAGAGAGAGAGAGAGAGAGAGAGAGAGAGAGAGAGAGAGAGAGAGAGAGAGAGAGAGAGAGAGAGAGAAATATAAAGGCTAAAAATAATCTATAATTATGTTAAATATTCTTTACTAACAAGACATATTTACATTATCTACAGAGCTTCACATAATAATAATAATAATAATGTCAATAATAATAATAATAATAATAATAATAATAATAATAATAATAATAATAATAATAATAATAATAATAATAATAATAATAATAATAATAATAATAATAATAATAATAATAATAATAATAATAATAATAATAACAATAATAATAATAATAATAATAATAATAATAATAATAATAATAATAATAATAATAATAATAATAATAATAATAATAATAATAATAATAATAATAATAATAATAATAATAATAATAATAATAATAATAATGATAATGATAATAATAATAACAATAATAATAATGATAATAATAATAATAATAATAATAATAATAATAATAATAATAATAATAATAATAATAATAATAATGATAATAATAATAATAATAATAATAATAATAATAATAATAATAATAATAATAATAATAATAATAATAATAATAATAATAATAATAAAAATAATTATGGAAATAATAATAATAATAATAATAATAATAATAATAATAATAATAATAATAATAATAATAATAATAATAATAATAATAATAATAATAATGATAATAATAATAATAATAATAATAATAATAATAATAATAATAATAATAATAGTAATAATAATAATAATAATAATAATAATAATAATAATAATAATAATAATAATAATAATAATAATAATAATAATAATAATAATAATAATAATAATAATAATAATAATAATAATAATAATAATAATAATAATAATAATAATAATAATAATAATAATAATAATAATAATAATAATAATAATAATAATAATAATAATAATAATAATAATAATAATAATAATAATAATAATAATAATAATAATAATAATAATAATAATAATAATAATAATAATAATAATAATAATAATAATAATAATAATAATAATAATAATAATAATAATAATAATAATAATAATAATAATAATAATAATAATAATAATAATAATAATAATAATAATAATAATAATAATAATAATAATAATAATAATAATAATAATAATAATAATAATAATAATAATAATAATAATAATAATAATAATAATAATAATAATAATAATAATAATAATAATAATAATAATAATAATAATAATAATAATAATAATAATAATAATAATAATAATAATAATAATAATAATAATAATAATGATAATAATAATAATAATAATAATAATAATAATAATAATAATAATAATAATAATAATAATAATAAAAATAATAATAATAATAATAATAATAATAATAATAATAATAATAATAATAATAATAATAATAATAATAATAATAATAATAATAATAATAATAATAATAATAATAATAATAATAATAATAATAATAATAATAATAATAATAATAATAATAATAATAATAATAATAATAATAATAATAATGATAATAATAATAATAATAATAATAATAATAATAATAATAATAATAATAATAATAATAATAATAATAATAATATTAATAATAATAATAATAATAATAATATAATAATAATAATAATAATAATAATAATAATAATAATAATAATAATAATAATAATAATAATAATAATAATAATAATAATAATAATAATAATAATAATAATAATAATAATAATAATAATAATAATAATAATAATAATAATAATAATAATAATAATAATAATAATGATAATAATAATAATAATAATAATTGGTTTAGCACTTTTGAGGTCTTTCATATATTAGGAGGAACACAAAGAAAAAACAAACAACAGCAGACCTGCTGGTCCGTACGTGGCTGTTTGTGACAAGCTACACTAACTATCTAATCCATAACACTGCGGCACGCAAGAATTAATCTAACTTTACCAGGCGAGTGTGTGCCAAATCATTGAGTCGTACGCTGTCCCTCCCAGACCCAGGCCCACAACACCGCGGCCCGCAAGAATTAATCTAACCTTACCAGGCGAGTGTGTGCCAAATTATTGAGAGTCGTACGCTATCCCTCCCACGCCCGGGCCCACAACACCGCGGCCCGCAAGAATTAATCTAACCTTACCAGGCGAGTGTGTGCCAAATTATTGAGTCGTACGCTATCCCTCCCACGCCCGGGCCCACAACACCGCGGCCCGCAAGAATTAATCTAACCTTACCAGGCGAGTGTGTGCCAAATTATTGAGTCGTACGCTATCCCTCCCACGCCCGGGCCCACAACACCGCGGCCCGCAAGAATTAATATAACCTTACCAGGCGAGTGTGTGTCAAAATATTGAGTCGTGCGCTTTTCCTCCCACGCCCGGGCGCACAACACCGTGGCCCGGAAGAGTTAATCTAACCTTACCAGGCGAGTGTAGGGCAAATTATTGAGTCGTATACTATCCCTCCCATGCCCGGGCCCACAACACCACGGCCCGCAAGAATTAATCTAATCTTACAAGGCGAGTGTGTATGAAATTATTGAGTCGTACGCTATCTCTCCCACGCCCGGACCCATAACACCGCGGCCCGCACGAATTAATCTAACCATACTAGGCGAGTGTGTGCCAAATTATTGAGTCGTACGCTATCCCTCCCACGCCTGGGCCCACAAAATCGCAGCCCCCAAGAATTAATCTAACCTTACCAGGCGAGTGTGTGCCAAATTATTGAGTCGTGCGCTATTCCTCAGACGCCCGGGCCCACAACACCGCGGCCCGCAAGAATTAATCTAACCTTACCAGGCGAGTGTGTGCCAAATTATTGAGTCGTGCGCTATTCCTCAGACGCCCGGCCCCACAACACC
>NW_026112025.1:157500-200000 GCF_024679095.1 Eriocheir sinensis
ACTACATGGATAAGGATATGATGAAAAAGATAATAACCACTATGATTACACCAAAACTGGAATATGCGGAAACTGTGTGGTCTCCCCATAAGAAGAAACACGTCCCAAAAACTAGAAAGAATACAAAGGCTGGCAACGAAAATGGTTCCAGAGCTGGAGGGATGAACAACATGTTTGGAGGAGTGTCATATGAAGAAAGCTTAAAGGAAATGGACCTGCCAACACTGGAACAAAGAAGAGAAAGGGGAGACCTAATACAAATTATGGGACAAAATGGAAGAAGTAGACAATGAGGAGTTACTACTACGAGAAGGAAGAAACACCAGCAACACACGAGGACACAGTAAAAAATTGAGGAAAGGAAGATGCTTGAGAGACATAAAGAAATATAGCTTCCCGCAAAGAAACATAGAGCTTTGGAACAGACTAAGTGAGGATGTAGTATCGGCGAAGAGTGTGCAAAACTTTGAGGAAAAACTGGACAGATACAGATATGGAGACGGGACCACACGAGCGTAAGCCCAGGCCCTGTAAAACTACAACTAAGTAAATACACACACACACACACACACACACACACACACACACACACACACACACACACACACACACACACACAAATGTAAATAAAGGAAGTAAAAAGAGACAGAAGGAAAACCAACAAAACTGAGGAAAAGCAACAGGGTTGGAAAGGCAAATTTCTGTTAGCATAAACTGCCAACCTCCAGGAGCTTCTAGAACACCCGAGGGAAAGGCAGGAAAAGGCTGTGGCTGAGGTCACTAAGGCTCTGAACACAAGGCAGGCCCTGGTGAGGGACGCAGCAGACAAGAAGCAGCGTGGGACAGCTACTGGCCAGATGCCGGCAAGAACGGAGAGGCAAAGAGGAGGGCTGGGACTGGCCGAGGCCGAGGCACCGCAGCCTTGGAGGGCGGCCCCCAAGCTGCGGGGAGAAGAGGTGCTTGGGTTGTAGCGGGGGATGTGGCGCCACTCAAAGCTAGGATGCAGACACAGATCATTGAAACTCAGCGGCCGCCTTCCCCCTCAGGCAGGGTCAAGTCTCCAGCCAGTGAACCCTACACTATGGACCGGAAACTTGCCCCAGTCTTGTCATTAACACGCGAATTTTGGAAAATCAACCGCTTTGGTGCGAATCGCCATAACTCCCTTATTTCTGGGGCTACAGAAATGTTTTGGTATCATTCGACGGCAAAATGAAAGGGCTATAGTTTTTATTACGCGACCGGGCTCCAAAACCGACTCAAAAGGGTAACAAATTGAATAAATTCACAAAAAACGGCTCTGAAAAAAAACATTTTTGAGTTCCCAACCTTGAAACCCACTCATTTTTTGAGAATTTCAAAAAACTTATTTACCAAATCTTTTAGCCCTACCAATGTGCTTTCCAATATGACGCATAACATTTTCCTACTCCCAGTATTTCGTCGCTAGAGCTCGAAACGTGTCCAGAAGTCGCGACGAACATTCGCCGAATCTGTCTCATTTCACGCGCCGAGACGAAAAACCTTCCTGACGCCACAAAAATTAATGTATCAGCATAAAAGTACATATATGAACACTTTAATATGTTGACTATCTTGTATTAAAATCATTTTAAGATATCTATATAAAAGTTACTATTTTTATATAATCATTTCACTATATAAATCAACCTATATTAAGCACCTTATTGTACATGTTATTTATTTTATTTCATTTAGTATTAAACCCTATTTCCTCCCATTTATGAATAATACATTTAATTTGCTTGCTTGTGATACCAAATATGTATGTATATATATATATATATATATATATATATATATATATATATATATATATATATATATATATATATATATATATATATATATATATATATATATATATATATATATATATATATATATATATATATATATATATATATATATATATATATATATATATATATATATATATATATATATATATATATATATATATATATATATATATATATATATATATATATATATATATATATATATATATATATATATATATATATTTGGTCGCGGCGCGTGAAATGAGTCAGATTCGGCGAATGTTCGTCGCGACTTCTGGTCAAGCTCGAGTGAAAACTACTGAAGCTGGGAAGGCGTGCTTGGTGCCAAATGAAAGCTCTATTAATACAGATTAATAATAAAAAAAACATTGGAAAGCACGAAATAAATAAAAAAGTTATAAGCAAAAAACTGGGACGTGTCCAAATCACGGCACAAGGGCCAAAAAACGGGCTATTTTGTGACGGCTCGACGACAAACTTGGAGGCGAGGTATCACAAAATCCTTCGAGCTGGTCACACTACATTGCCAAGAGGGGCTACATGCCAAATTGCAGCCTTCTAGAGGCAATAACAAGGACACACTAGACAAAAACGGCAAAGTGTCTGGAGTTCGTCAAAATCGCTCTCAAAAAGGTTTACGTTTCAAGCTCTAGCGACGAAACTACTGGGAGTAGGAAAATATTATGGATCATATTGGAAAGCACATTGGCAGGGCTAAAGTATTTGTTAAATAGGGTTTTTGAAATTCTCAAAAAATGAGTGGGTTTCAAGGTTGGGAACTCAAAAATAGTTTTTTTTCAGAGCCATTTTCTGCGACTTTATTCAGTTTCCTACCCTTTTGAGTCGGTTTTGGAGCCCGGTCGCTTACTAGAAACTATAGCGCTTTTATTTTGCCGTCGATTGATGCCAAAAACTTTTCTGTAGCCCAAGAAATAAGGGAGCTATGGCGATTTGCACCAAAGCGGTTGATTTTCCAAAATTCGCGGCTTAATGACTAGGACGCCGCAAAATCAAAAGAGTCTGCCGTCCAATACTTGAGATGTCACTGCTCCAGCTCACCTGCAGGGTTGACGCGCCCAGTGGCGGGGGATGGTCCGTCAAGGCATGGAGGCACGGCTGGCCGGCTTCGAGGCTTATTCTTGCGTGTCGTCGGCGCTGACCTCCCACCTGGTGCACAGCAAACACCCGGCCAGCCTGCAGCAGGCTCCTGGTGCGCTGTGTCAGACTGCGGAAGTCCTCGGCCTGCAAAGGTCCCCGGTGGAGGGAAGGGAATTAAGAGCAAGAAGACCACGTCAGGCTGCTGCCTTGGCCGGCAGGAAACAAGAGTGTGTAAAGAAAGCTGCTGACTCCTTAAGAGAGCTTTGCTTATGAAGCTGAACTCAAAACTCACTAAGGCACTAACAGAAACACCAATTATGCCATGACAAGGTGACCACTGGTAACTCACTGAGACACTAACAGAAACACAAATTATGCCATGACAAGGTGACCACTGGTAACTCACTGAGACACTAACAGAAACACCAATTATGCCATGACAAGGTGACCACTGGTAACTCACTGAGACACTAACAGAAACACCAATTATGCCATGACAAGGTGACCACTGGTAACTCACTGAGGCACTAACAGAAACACCAATTATGCCATGACAAGGTGACCACTGGTAACTCACTGAGACACTAACAGAAACACCAATTATGCCATGACAAGGTGACCACTGGTAACTCACTGAGGCACTAACAGAAACACCAATTATGCCATGACAAGGTGACCACTGGTAACTCACTGAGGCACTAACAGAAACAGAAATTATGCCATGACAAGGTGACCACTGGTAACTCACTGAGGCACTAACAGAAACATCAATTATGCCATGACAAGGTGACCACTGGTAACTCACTGAGGCACTAACAGAAACACCAATTATGCCATGACAAGGTGACCACTGGTAACTCACTGAGACACTAACAGAAACACCAATTATGCCATGACAAGGTGACCACTAGTAACTCACTGAGGCACTAACAGAAACACCAATTATGCCATGACAAGGTGACCACTGGTAACTCACTGAGACACTAACAGAAACACCAATTATGCCATGACAAGGTGACCACTGGTAACTCACTGAGGCACTAACAGAAACACCAATTATGCCATGACAAGGTGACCACTGGTAACTCACTGAGGCACTAACAGAAACATCAATTATGCCATGACAAGGTGACCACTGGTAACTCACTGAGGCACTAACAGAAACACAAATTATGCCATGACAAGGTGACCACTGGTAACTCACTGAGGCACTAACAGAAACATCAATTATGCCATGACAAGGTGACCACTGGTAACTCACTGAGGCACTAACAGAAACACCAATTATGCCATGACAAGGTGACCACTGGTAACTCACTGAGACACTAACAGAAACACCAATTATGCCATGACAAGGTGACCACTGGTAACTCACTGAGACACTAACAGAAACACCAATTATGCCATGACAAGGTGACCACTGGTAACTCACTGAGACACTAACAGAAACACCAATTATGCCATGACAAGGTGACCACTGGTAACTCACTGAGACACTAACAGAAACACCAATTATGCCATGACAAGGTACTGTGACCACTGGTGCTATGTTGAGGTAAGGCAAACACAGCAATCACACAGTGACAAGGTAAGGTGACTGCAGTGCTGTGTTGAGGTAAGGTAAGCACTGCAGTGACGTGTGCCAGGGACTTGCTGTAACAAGAGTGACACTCGGGGGGGGTACTGACCTTCAAGCTTGGCTCTAAGATGAACTGCACTTTTTCCATGATGGTGAGGTCTGGGTCTGACTGGGGCCTGGGTTCTTCTGGGTCTGACTGGGAACTGGGCTCTTCTGGGTCTGACTGGGGCCTGGGTTCTTCTGGGACTGACTGGGGCCTGGGTTCTTCTGGGACTGACTGGGGCCTGGGTTCTTCTGTAGGAACAGTTTTCCAAGCCGCCTGGACAGCCTTGGCGGCCTCCAGGGCTGCACTAGATGCCTCTCTCACCTGAAACAACAACACTGGGTTAGGGAAGAAGCTCACACCCTCGCCCCTGTGTGCCGCTTTCTATGCCCTCTGTGTGTACCCCTGTGTATGCCCCCTGTGTGTACCCCTATATATGCTTGTAATGTGTATATTATCATGTACATATGAATGCATGTGTCGAAACACAAGCTCAGTGTCGTCACAGGATGTTAGTGGACACGTAGGCGCTTATGAGAACAGAAGCTGGGTTGACGCTAAATCAGCAAGGATCAGCACCGGAACGTTGTAAGTTCCGGCAAGTCATCACCGGAAGACACACCCTTCCGGCGAACCAGCAACGCAACTAAAACGAGCGAGCAGCGCTAAGAGGGAGGAGAAGAAGACGGGTGAGGGCACGGGACACAAGGTCCGCTCCGGGTGTGCTCCCAGCGTGTACCCTTGTGCATGCCCCCTGTGTGTACCCTTGTGCATACCCCTTGTGTGCACCACTGTGTATGACCCCTGTGTGTTGCCTGCTGTCTTTACTCGCTTGGCTGAGGGCCCAGGGCACAGGTGCAGCACACTCACCTTCCTGGCGGTGGTGAGGATGCCGGCGTCAGGGAAACACTGCTGGCACTCCTTCAACACCTGCTCCGCCTCACTAGCGTAACGAACCATTTCACCCACAACCTTGAATGCCTCTTGCTCTGTTGCAGTAGTGCGCAACTTCTCCCGCACAGCCTGCAGCTCCTGCTCCTTCTTCTTTGCCTCCTTCCTCTTCGGTGCCACACGGAACTTTTCATGCTGCAGGAGCTCCCTGGAACTCCTGCTCTGGTCCATCAGTCCCTGGAGGCTGTCCTCCAGCTGCTGCTGCCGCTCGCCCCAGCCTGTCAGGGTGGCCTCATACTGGTCCAGCTGGGACTGAGCCTCCTGGCAGGCGGTGATGGCGGCCACAACTGTGGCCTCCTGTTCCTGCAGAAAGGAACGCATTTTCTTGGAGAGACCCGCTGCTCCCTTCTTGCCAGCTGATCCTGCTGCCCCTTTCCCCTTCCCGGCACTGGGTGGCGGCGAGGCTGCCGCCGCCTTGCCATCTCTCAGCCTTCTTATGAAGGCCTCAATTGTATAGCTGACAGGGAACTGCCCGCCCTCGGGCACGGCATGTCTGACGCGGCACTCCGGACAGGTAACACGGCCCTGCTCCTTCAGCTTATCTGTGCACAGTGTGCAGACTGTGTGGCCACAGGGCAGAGTGCGTGGCCGCTGTAATAAGTCATCAAAGCCTGTCAGGCACACTGGACACTCCTCGGGGTTGTCACCCTGAAACAGAGAGGCAGAGTGAGGGAGGCACTACAGCAGGAACACACTGGAGGCAGCACACAGCCACACACTGGTAACAGGCTGTCCAGCAGGGTTGTCACCCTGAAACAGAGAGGCAGAGTGAGGGAGGCACTACAGCAGGAACACACTGGAGGTGTGTGTGTGTGTGTGTGTGTGTGTGTGTGTGTGTGTGTGTGTGTGTCAAGCAGGCAGTGGATAATACTGTAATTAAACAGGCAATACAATCTTCATAAAGTGTGGATGAAACAGTCTTGAACCTTAGTTAGCACAGCACTGTGCATGAATCATCTCTACTGATCGTGTCCAGTGACTCCAGTTTCCAGAGCCAGTCCTGTTCTGATCGCATCAGCTCAGACTCACCGCGGGATCAGTGTGCCTCTCACCAGCCACGTGAGCCTCAATAGGCGCCACTTCAAAAATCCTGCCCCTGTGCCACCAGCGGGACATTCAACAACTGTCCCCTAAAACTGAACTTGAAAAATAAATAAAAATAAGTAAAAATAAAATAAAAAAAGGACAATTTTTTTAAAATTCTCAAAGTTAATGAAAATTCCTGAGTATTCCTGAAAATTCCCGTGTAAAGTTTCACAGTTCAAAATTCCTGTGACTTTTACAATGGTACTTTCTTATAGCACAACAGAGTGGAAAATACTGGCGTTAAGCTGACGGGAATCATCAGTTTATCGTCTGAAATATTTCATGTACTTTCTTTGACAGAAAAATAGACTTGTGTCTATAAGGAAGGTGCCAATGATCAGTGGTGGGCTTCGTTAATCATAATCTTAACATCGTTATATTGTTAATGTAAATGTTAACGTTGATACCGTTAATCCAGCAAGAATGTATTGAATGTTAACATTAACGTCTATGAAAAAAGTACATAATTACAGTAGTCCTTGGTTTATCCGGCATGAACGGGTGTGGCAGATAAACCGTTGTTTTGAGACTTGCTCCTACGTAGAGATACCTCAGGACTGGAAGTTAGCTAATGTTACACCCATTTTTAAGAAAGGTAGGAAAGAGGATGTTAGTAATTATAGGCCAGTCAGTTTGACTAGTATACAGTGTGTGTGTGTGTGTGTAAGATTCTGGAGAAAATTATTGAGGGTAGTATTTGGGAGCATTTAAATCAGTATAGACTAATTAGGGACTCTCAGCATGGGTTTAGATGAGGTAGGTCGTGTCTCACAAACTTACTACAGTTCTTAGAACACATTACAAAGCAGTTAGATGAGGGAAACAGTATAGCCGTAGGTAATTTATCTAGATTTTAGTCAAGCTTTTGATAAGGTACCACACAGGAGGCTAGTGCATAAACTGAGGTTGCATGGGATAGGGGTACAGTACTAGTGGAGTGGATGGCTCAGGGGTAGAAAACAGAGAGTAGTATTAAATGGGGCCAAGTCTGACTGGAGGGAAGTGGTTAGTGGGGTACCTCAGCTAGGGCCACTTTTGTTCCTAATATATATTAATGATTTAGATATAGGGATTAGTAGTAAAACACCAAAGTTTGCAGATGATACCAAGATAGCTAGTACAGCACAGGGGCTCAGGACAATTATAGGATGCAAAGGGACTTGGATAGGATGGGCAGATAGGTGGCAGATGGAGTCTAACTCCCGGAAGTGTCAGGTTATGCATATAGGTAAAGATATAATAGGAATTTTAGCTATGAGATGGAAGGAGTTTGGTTAGAGGCAGTTGAGAATGAGAAGGATTTAGGTGTAGTGACAGATAAGACTATGAAATTCTCAAAGCAGTGTTTACAAGCTAGAAATAGGGCAAACAGGATCCTAGGGTTTATAAATAGAAATGTTATAGCTATGAAAGCAAGGAGGTAAGAGGTAGTTTATATAATGCATATATTAGAGGTCATTTAGAGTATTGTATACAAGCTTGGTCACCACAGGATGTAACTTTGTTAGAAGCAGTTCAGAGAAGAGCAACTAGGATGATGGCAGCAATGAGGCGCCTGGAGTATAGGGAGAGGGTAAAAGAGCTAGATATGTTTTCATTTGAGAGGAGATGTCTAAGGGGGATATGATAGAGCTATATAAAATGTTTTCAGATTGCGATTACTTAGATGTGGATACTTTCTTTACACTAGAGGAGGGAAACAGGACTAGGGGTCATGATAGGAGAATTAGGAAACAAGGGTGTAGGTTTTTTTTTTTTTACAGCTAAGGAGACAGCTCAAGGGCGCAAAGAAAATAATAAAAAAAGGCCCGCTACTCACTGCTCCCGAACAGAGGTTAAAGGAGTATCCAAAATCAGAGGTCAATTTCGGGAGGAAAGGTGTCCTGATACCTTCCTCTTGAAAGAGTTCAAGTCGTAGGCAGAAGGAAATACAGATGAAGGAGGAGGGGAGGCATGCAGTTAGCAAGTTCAGAAGAGCAGTCAGCGTGGAAATATCGATAGAAGATAGAAAGAGAGGCAACATCGCGGCGGAATTTAAGAGGTAGAAGGCTATCAGTAGGAGGAGGAGAGCTGATGAGACGAAGAGCCTTTGACTCCACTCTGTCCAGAAGAGCTGTGAGTGGAGCCCCCCCACACGTGAGATGCATACTCCATACGAAGGCGGACAAGGCCCCTGTATATGGATAGCAACTGCGCGGGGGAGAAGAACTGGCGGAGACGATACAGTACGCCCAACCTCGAGGAAGCTGATTTAGCAAGAGAGGAGATATGAAGTTTCCAGTTGAGATTTTGAGTTAAGGATAGACCGAGGACGTTTAGTGTTGAAGAAGGTGACAGCTGAGTGTTGTCGAAGAATAGGGTATAGGTGTTCGGAAGATTGTGTCGAGTTGATAGGTGGAGAAATTGAGTTTTTGAGGCATTGAAGGACACAAGGTTCCTTCTGCCCCAATCGGAAATGATAGCAAGGTCTGAGGTTAAGCGTTCTGCAGCCACCAGTCTGGAGGCGTGTACTTCCTGTGTTGATGGTCTTCTATTGAAAGAGGTTGAATAATGCGGAGTGGAGTCGTCGGCGTATGAGTGGACAGGACAGTTTGTTATGGAAAGAAGATCATTGATGAATAACAGGAAGAGAGTGGGTGATAGGACAGAGGCCTGTGGAACGCCACTGTTGATAGGTTTAGGGGAAGAGCAGTGACCGTATACCACCGCAGAGATAGAACGGCCGGAAAGGAAACTGGAGATAAAGGAACAGAGAGAGGGATAGAATCCGAAAGAGGGCAGTTTAGAAAGCAAAGACTTGTGCCAGACTCTATCGAAGGCTTTCGATATGTCTAGCGCAACAGAGAAAGTTTCACCGAAACGGCTAAGAGAGGATGACCAAGAGTCAGTTAAGAGAGCAAGAAGATCGCCCGTAGAACGCCCCTTGCGGAATCCATACTGGCGATCAGATAGAAGGTTAGAAGTGTAAAGGTGCCAGTTAAGGATTGATTCAAAAGCTTTAGATAGACAGGAAAGTAAAGCTATAGGACGGTAGTCTGAGGGATTGGAACGGTCACCCTTCTTAGGCACAGGCTGTACAAAGGCATACTTCCAGCAGGAAGGAAAGATATTTGTTGATAGGCAGAGACGAAAGAGTTAGACCAGGCAGGGTGTCAGCACAGAATCACAGTTTTTAAGGACAATAGGAGGCACTCCATCAGGTCCATAAGCCTTCTGAGAGTTGAGGCCTGAGAGGGCATAGAAAACATCATTTGGAAGAATCTTAATAACAGGCATAAAGGAGTCAGAGGGGGGATGAGTAGGAGGAATATGCCCAGAATCGTTCAGGGTGGAGTTCTTACAGAAAGTTTGAGCGAAGAGACTTAGAGACAGATGAGACGGCAGTGCTGCCGTCAGGGTTAAGGAGAGGAGGGAAAGAGGAAGAAGTGAAATTGGAGGAGATATTTTTGGCTAGATGCCAGAAGTCACGGGAAGAATTAGAAACAAGGTGTTGACATTTTCTATTGATAAAAGAAGTTTTGGTAAGTCGGAGAATAGATTTTTTTTTTTTGGCACGATTCCGGGCTGAAATGTAAAGGTCAAAGTTAGTGGGAGTTCGAACGCTCTGGAACCTTTTGTGAGCTGCCTCTCTATCTTTAATAGCAAGAGAACAAGCATGATTAAACCAAGGCTTTTTAGCATGAGGAGTAGAGAAAGTACGTGGAATGTATGCCTCCATTTCAGAGACAATCACCTCTGTGATGCGCTGGACACACACAGAGGGGTCTCCATCCTGGAAGCAGTAATCATTCCACGGGAAATCGGAAAAGTACATCCTAAGGTCGTCCCACCGAGCTGAAGCAAAACGCCAGAAGCATCGCCTCTTCGGCGGGTCCAGAGGATGTACAGGAGCGATAGGACAGGACACAGAAATAAGGTTATGATCGGAGGAGCCCAACGGAGAGAACAGTTTGACAGAGTAAGCAGAAGGATTAGAGGTAAGGAAGAGGTCTAGAATGTTGAGTCTGTCTCCAAGACGGTCGGGAATACGTGTAGGGTGCTGAACCAACTGCTCTAGGTCGTTGAGGAGAGCAAAGTTGTAGGCTTGTTCACCAGGCTGGTCAGTGAAGGAGGATGAAAGCCAAAGCTGGTGGTGAACATTGAAATCTCCCAAGATGGAGATTTCAGCGAAGGGAGAGTGAGTCAAGATGTGCTCCACTTTAGAGTTCAAATAGTCAAAGAATTTTACATAGTTAGTAGAGTTAGGCGAGAGATAAACAGCACAGATGTATTTAGTAATAGAATGACAATGAAGTCTTAGCCAGATGGTGGAAAATTCAGAAGAATCAAGGTCGTGGGCACGAGAGCAAGTGATGTCGTTGCGCACGTAGGCGCAACATCCAGCTTTGGATTGAAATTTCGGATAGAGATAGTAGGAGGGAACAGAGTAGAGATTGCTGTCAGTAGCCTCAGAAACCTGTGTTTCGGTGAGGAAGAGAAGGTGGGGTTTAGAGGAGAGATGGTGTTCCACAGAATGAAAATTAGAACGAAGACCGCGAATATTGCAGAAATTGATAAGGAGGAGGTTCGAGGAGTTATCAGGACACCTCTCAAGTCGGCAGCCAGAAGGGGAGTCCTCCCTGGGGGAATTTATGGTCCCCCCCCCAGGCGGGGACTCCGAGGCGGTGTTTCCGTTAGCCATTTTGAGTTTTGAATTTTGGGAAAAGGTGTGTGTGTTGTGTGAATGTGTGGTGTAGAAAGAGAGAGGAACTGTCTTTTGAGAGCATGCTGAACTGCTCTCTGGTGTTGATGAGACAAAAGGGAAACGGTTGGACTTACAAAACTATTTATTTGACCATGCATAGGGTGGCAGATTTATGGAATGCATTGCCAGGGGAGGTAGTATGCAGCAGTAGTGTAAATGTGTTCAAAAAGAGGTTAGGTGAGTTTATGGATGAAAAGATTTGGTAGGAAGTAGTGGGTGGGATACAGGGTGGAACACGGCTGGGTGGTGGCCTTGTGGTGGCTGGCTGGGGCAGGATTACTGCATTCAGGAGACTAGATGGGCTTGGGGAGGCGGATGATGGGTGCTACACTGCCACTCGCGGGGGTGGACAGGGGCTGCCGAGTATAGGCCAGTTTGTGGACCCCTTGCGATCATGTGTTCACACACACACACACACACACACACACACACACACACACACACACCAGGACACTGTTTGCTGTATAGGCTACACACACACACACACACACACACACACACACACACACACACACACACACACACACACACACACGGTAAGGAAAGTAATTGTGACCTTCATACGCCCTAGACTAGAATATGCATCAGTGGCTTGGTCGCCATCACTTAAGAAACACGTTAGAAAACAGGAGAGGATACAGAGAGCGGCAACAACAAAAATGGCACCTAGTCTGAGCGACCTGCCTTATGAAGGAAGATTGCTGAACCTCCCTACACTGGAGAGTACAAGAGAAAGAGGAGATTTAACCGTAGAACACGGTCGTGGGTAATAGTACTATCAACACGGTCATGGGGTATATTGAACCCCATTTTGGAAGAAAAAAAAAATTGTAATCAAAATTTATTGAATCTAAAAAAAGTACAAGAAAATACAACGTTTCTTCTTTCATTTCCCCTGAGATTTAAGTTAATACTGTGGCAAAGTGAACATGTAAGGGGCAACTCAAAAGAGTACTAAAAAGTGCACTACCTTCCACAACAACAGCAGTACCATCGCTAACCTAGCGTACCATCGCTAACTAAACGTACCATCGCTAACCTAGCGTACCATCGTACCCGGCACCCGAGTGATCATGAGGCTTCGCGGCACCAGGTACCGGTACCGGGTGCCGCGAGGAATCGATTCTTCGCGGTACCCGGTACCCGGTGCCGCGAAGCCTCATGATCACTCGGGTGCTGCGAAGCCTCATGATCACTCGGGTGCCGGGAAGCCTCATGATCACTCGGCACTGAGCATTGCTGCTAGTACCGGTACCGTTTGGATCTTAGTGACGCTCGGCGCTCGCCCGCGTCCCCAAGTTTCCACCATTTTGTCCTGCTCTTCGTTTCCATCACAGCTCCCGTTAACAATATTTTATTATTTGATTTATTTATTGGAGTTACTGGATAATTCTTGATGTCCAATTCTTTTTCTTTTTTAGGTTGCTAATAAATATTGTTATTGTTATTAGACTATGATCGAGTATATCCATAATAACTAAGTATACATGCTATTTTTTTATCGAAAAAATAAATATTCACTTCATTCAGAGAGAGAGAGAGAGAGAGAGAGAGAGAGAGAGAGAGAGAGAGAGAGAGAGAGAGAGAGAGAGAGAGAGAGAGAGAGAGAGAGAGAGAGAGAGAGAGAGAGAGAGAGAGAGAGAGAGAGAGAGATTTACATAGATTTACATATAAAATCAGACCACACATTACATTACATTCTCGCACTACAACGTTGGTGAAGAAAAATTTGGTGCAGTCTGAATTTACTTGTCTACATTTGAGTTTTATGCCATTGTTCCTCGTTCGCAAAGTGTCATCGATCATTAACAATGTTGTTCTGTCTACATTCGTGAAACCATTAAGTATTTTAAAACATTCGATCAGTTTTCCTCGGAGGCGACGTTTCTCAAGAGAGAACATGTTAAGGGTGGAAAGCCTTTCTTCGTAGGATTTGTTGCGCAAGGAAGGGATCATTTTTGTTGCTCGACGCTGAACACCTTCTAGTTTAGCAATGTCCTTTGCATGGTGGGGAGACCAAAACTGTACCGCATATTCCAAGTGGGGTCTGACTAAACTATTGTAGAGCGGGAGCATTACATCTTTATTCTTGAATAAAAAGTTTATTTTAATGAAGCCCAACATTCTGTTCGCTTTATTTGCTGCATCGATACATTGATGTGAGAATTTGAGGTTTGACGCGATTTTGACTCCCAAGTCCTTGACGCATTGAACGCTTTTGAGTTTGACGCGACGCATTTCGTAATCGAACTTCTTATTCCTCGTTCCAACTTGAAGAACCTGGCACTTGTCTACGTTAAAGGGCATCTCCCATCTATCCAACCAAGCTGAAATTTTGTAAATCCTCTTGGAGGCTTTGCCTGTCTTCGTCAGTGAGAACCGAGTTACCAATCTTGTGTCGTCTTCATATTTTCTATTGAGATTTTTGACTCCAACATCCGCGTCGTTGATGTAAATAATGAAGAGCACTGGGCCAAGAACCGAGCCCTGAGAGAGAGAGAGAGAGAGAGAGAGAGAGAGAGAGAGAGAGAGAGAGAGAGAGAGAGAGAGAGAGAGAGAGAGAGAGAGAGAGAGAGAGAGAGAGAGAGAGAGAGAGAGAGAGAGAGAGAGAGAGAGAGAGAGAGAGAGAGAGAGAGAGAGAGAGAGAGAGAGAGAGAGAGAGAGAGAGAGAGAGAGAGAGAGAGAGAGAGAGAGAGAGAGAGAGAGAGAGAGAGAGAGAGAGAGAGAGAGAGAGAGAGAGAGAGAGAGAGAGAGAGAGTTTTCTTTACAGGAAATTTATTTGAGAATTTCATCAAAAGTCATTAAGATAAAAAAAATACTCCTTCGGGTACCGGTACCGGTACTAACGGTACCTGAGTTTTCGGTACTGGTACTCAAATTAACGGTACTTGCCCATCCCTAGGAAAACCGTCCCCCTAACTCCCTCACCCGCCACAAACTCATCGGAAAATCGTCTTATTTCAGCGTTCTCCGCCGCGTCCACAGGTGTCCAGGGTACCGCAAGGCATGGAGTTCAAATGTCATGCCTCCTGGCGCTTGAACAGGCTCAAACAAGGCGGTTTTTAGGCCGAGAAGTGGACGACGTACCTTTGTTGACATCTGATAGGCCGCCATCTTGAAGTCCTCTGGCGTAGTTGGGGTGGACTGGTACCGGTACCAGTACCGCTACTAACGGTACCAGTTAAACTACGGTACCGGTACCAATACCGCTACTAACGGTACCAGTTACACTACGGTACCGGTACCAGTACCGCTACTAACGGTACCAGTTAAACTACGGTACCGGTACCAGTACCGCTACTAACGGTACCAGTTAAACTACGGTACCGGTACCAGATTGCTCGGATTTATTTAATTGTTTGATTTATTGGATAATTCTTCATGTCCGATTCTTTTTTGGGGGGGTTGCTTATATATATATATATATATATATATATATATATATATATATATATATATATATATATATATATATATATATATATATATATATATATATATTATACTATTGTTATTAGACTATGATCAAGTACATCCATAATAACTACGTATACATGCTATTTTATATCGAAAAAATAAATACGCGCTTCATTCAAAGAGAGAGAGAGAGAGAGAGAGAGAGAGAGAGAGAGAGAGAGAGAGAGAGAGAGAGAGAGAGAGAGAGAGAGAGAGAGAGAGAGAGAGAGAGAGAGAATACATAGAAATACATAGGAAGAACAGACACCAGAAGACCTATCGGTCTATGACGAGGGTGTCTGTTTACTACCGCTACTACTAGTAAGCTACGTGTGGTAGGACAGGACAGAATAGAGAGAGAGAGATTTACATATTTACATAGAAAATCAGACCACACAGACCCCATGGTCCAGACTTGGTGGTCTGTCCTTAAACCTAAGTGATTTTACATTAATCAGAAGACTCCAAAACGTTGCATTTCTACTCTAGTTGATATTAAGTTGAAGGAAGTGACGGTCGAGCTTATTTTTGAAGGAGTCAATCGTGTTACACTGGACCACTGATGATGGGAGCTTATTCCATTCTCGCACTACATCGTTGGTGAAGAAAAATTTGGTGCTGTCTGAATTTACTTGTCTACATCTGAGTTTTACGCCATTGTTCCTCGTGCGCAAAGTGTCATCGATCAGAAACAATGTTGATCTGTCTACATTCGTGAAACCATTAAGTATTTTAAAACATTCGATCAGTTTTCCTCGGAGGCGACGTTTCTCAAGAGAGAACATGTTAAGGGTAGAAAGCCTTTCTTCGTAGGATTTGTTGCGCAAGGAAGGGATAATTTTCATTGCCCGACGCTGAACACCTTCTAATTTAGCAATATCCTTTGCATGGTGGGGAGACCAAAACTGTACCGCATATTCCAAGTGGGGTCTGACTAAACTGTTGTAGAGCGGGAGTATTACATCTTTATTCTTAAATAAATAGTTTCTTTTAATGAAGCCCAACATTCTGTTCGCTTTATTTGCTGCATCGATGCATTGCTGTGAGAATTTGAGGTTTGACGCGATTTTGACCCCAAGTCCTTGACGCATTGAACGCTTTTGAGTTTAACGCCGCGCATTTCGTAATCAAACTTCTTATTCCTCGTTCCAACTTGAAGGACCTGGCACTTGTCTACGTTAAAGGGCATCTCCCATCTATCCGACCAAGCTGAAATTTTGTGTAAATCCTCTTGGAGGCTTTGCCTGTCTTCGTCAGTGAGAACCGAGTTACCAATCTTTGTGTCGTCTGCAAATTTACTAATGCGGTTATTGAGTCCAACATCCACGTCGTTGATGTAAATAATGAAGAGCACTGGGCCAAGAACCGAGCCCTGAGGGACGCCACTAGTGACCGGCGCCCACTCTGAGTTAAATCCGTCAATCACTACTCGTTGTTTTCTGTTGCTCAACCAATTCGCGATCCATTGGTTTACCTGACCGTCAATACCTATTTGCTTTAATTTGTAAAGTAATTTATGATGCGGGACTTTATCAAACGCTTTCTGGAAATCAAGATAGACTACGTCCAGTGATTTGGTTACATCATAAACAGTGAAGAGGTCGTTATAACAGGTTAATAGATTTGACAGGCAGGATCTTTTGTTTCGGAAGCCATGTTGTGAGTCCCCAATTAATGAGTGGCTTTCAAGGTAACTCACAATTTTGTCTCTAATTATGCCCTCAAGTAGCTTACCTACAACCGAAGTTAGACTAATGGGCCTGTAATTACCTGGTACTTTTTTGTCTCCTTTCTTAAAAATCGGTGTCACGTTAGCCTTTTTCCAATCTGAAGGGACAATGCCTTGTCGCAAGGACATATTGAATACGGTTGTGAGGGAGGAGAGTATTTCGCTCTTTGTTTCTTTCAGCAGAGTTGGATATACTTTATCAGGTCCAGGACTTTTATTTGTTTCAAGTGATTTGAGGGCTTTAAGGACTTCATCGGGTTTTATTTCAAAGTTAGACAATGCATGCTCGGGATTTACATTAGTACTGGTGTTGGTGGTGGTGGTGGGAGGACTGTTATTATTAAACACCGAGGAAAAGTAATTATTTAATAGGTTTGCAACGTGTTGGCTGTCAGTCACTAGTGCACCGTCGCTGTTTGTTAAAGGTCCAATTCCACTTCTGATCGCCTTTCTGTTGTTTATGTAACTGAAGAAGGATTTCGGATTATTTTTACAGTTGGCTGCAATATTTTCTTCATATCTACGCTTTGCCTGATGCACTAATCTTTTTACTCGTCGCCTTGCATCATTGTAAAGTCTAATGTTTTCGGGCGTGCTTTGGAGAGAGAGAGAGAGAGAGAGAGAGAGAGAGAGAGAGAGAGAGAGAGAGAGAGAGAGAGAGAGAGAGAGAGAGAGATTTACATAGATTTACATAGAAAATCAGACCACACAGACCCCATGGTCCAGACTTGGTGGTCTGTCCTTAAACCTAAGTGATTTTACATTAATCAGAAGACTCCAAAACGTTGCATTTCTACTCTAGTTGATATTAAGTTGAAGGAAGTGACGGTCGAGCTTATTTTTGAAGGAGTCAATCGTGTTACACTGGACCACTGACGGTGGAAGCTTATTCCATTCTCGCACTACAACGTTGGTGAAGAAAAATTTGGTGCAGTCTGAATTTACTTGTCTACATCTGAGTTTTACGCCATTGTTCCTCGTGCGCAAAGTGTCATCGATCATAAACAATGTTGATCTGTCTACATTCGTGAAACCATTAAGTATTTTAAAACATTCGATCAGTTTTCCTCGGAGGCGACGTTTCTCAAGAGAGAACATGTTAAGGGTAGAAAGCCTTTCTTCGTAGGATTTGTTGCGCAAGGAAGGGATCATTTTCGTTGCCCGACGCTGAACACCTTCTAATTTAGCAATATCCTTTGCATGGTGGGGAGACCAAAACTGTACCGCATATTCCAAGTGGGGTCTGACTAAACTGTTGTAGAGCGGGAGTATTACATCTTTATTCTTGAATACAAAGTTTCTTTTAATGAAGCCCAACATTCTGTTCGCTTTATTTGCTGCATCGATGCATTGCTGTGAGAATTTGAGGTTTGACGCGATTTTGACCCCCAAGTCTTTGACGCATTGAACGCTTTTGAGTTTAACGCCGCGCATTTCGTATTCGAACTTCTTATTCCTCGTTCCAACTTGAAGGACCTGGCATTTGTCTACGTTAAAGGGCATCTCCCATCTATCCGACCAAGCTGAAATTTTGTGCAAATCCACTTGGAGGCTTTGCCTGTCTTCGTCAGTGAGAACCGAGTTGCCAATCTTTGTGTCGTCTGCAAATTTACTAATGCGGTTATTGAGTCCAACATCCACGTCGTTGATGTAAATAATGAAGAGCACTGGGCCAAGGACCGAGCCCTGAGGGACGCCACTAGTGACAGGCGCCCACTCTGAGTTAAATCCGTCAATCACTACTCTTTGTTGTCTGTTGCTCAACCAATTCGCGATCCATTGGTTTACTTGACCGTCAATACCTATTTGCTTTAATTTGTAAAGTAATTTATGATGCGGGACTTTATCAAACGCTTTCTGGAAATCAAGATAGACTACGTCCAGTGATTTGGTTACGTCATAAACAGTGAAGAGGTCGTTATAAAAGGTTAATAGGTTTGATAGGCAGGATCTTTTGTTTCGGAAGCCATGTTGTGAGTCCCCAATCAATGAGTGGCTTTCAAGGTAATTCACAATTTGTCTCTAATTATGCCCTCAAGTAGCTTACCTACAACCGAAGTTAGACTAATGGGCCTGTAATTACCTGGTACTTTTTGTCTCCTTTCTTGAAAATCGGTGTCACGTTAGCCTTTTTCCAATCTGAAGGGACGATGCCTTGTCGCAAGGACATATTGAATACGGTTGTGAGGGAGGAGAGTATTTCGCTCTTTGTTTCTTTCAGCAGAGTTGGATATACTTTGTCAGGTCCAGGACTTTTATTTGTTTTAAGTGAATGGAGAGCTTTAAGGACTTCATCGGTTGTTATTTCAAAATTAGGCAATGCATGCTCGAGATTTACAATAGTACTGGTGTTGGTGGTAGCGAGAGGAAGACTGTTAGTATTAAACACCGAGGAAAAGTAATTGTTTAAGAGGTTTGCAATGTGTTGGCTGTCAGTCACTAGTGCACCGTCGCTGTTTGTTAAAGGTCCAATACCACTTTTGATCGCCTTTCTGTTGTTTATGTAACTGAAGAAAGATTTCGGATTATTTTACAGTTGGCTGCAATATTTTCTTCGTATCTACGCTTTGCCTGACCTACTAGTCTTTTTACTCGTCGCCTGGCATCATTATAAAGTCTAATGTTTTCGGGCGTGCTTTGTTCTTTCTTTAACCTGTAAAACAATTTTCTCTCATTGACTGATTGTTTAATTTCGCTATTAAACCACGGTGGGCTTTTATTAGTGTTAATTCGCTTCTCGCACAAGGGGACGAATGTGTTCTGCTGAGTGAGTAAGTGATTTTTAAGGCTTAGCCAGGCTTCCTCTACGTTGCCGTCATCTGACAGTTGTATTTCTGTTAGTTTTTGTCGGATTTCTACGAAGTTAGCTCTTTTGAAATTGGGCACCTTTACTTTATTTTCAGTCACTGATGATTGAGCTTATTGTAGACGCGCACTAATTTATGATCTCAAGAACCGAGGTGTTCTCCTACCGTGACACTGATTAGGTTATCTTGGGTCGTTATAACAAGGTCGAGTATATTATTTTGTCGAGTTGGCTCAGAAACCATTTGGCTTAGATAATTTTCTTCTAGAAATTCGATCATTCTATGTGACTCGCCTTCTGTACCTGACAGTGTCGCCCAGTCGATATGGGGGAGGTTAAAGTCTCCTAATATCAGTGAATCGCTGTTATTAAGTGACTGCCTTAAGACGCTGTACATTTCAAGGTCGTCATCGAGTGATTGCCCGGGAGGTCTGTAGGTGACAGATATATTTAAGTTGACTTTTGCAATGTTTACTCGCACGCACAAATGTTCAACGTTACTGTTTCCCAGTGTTTTGTCAGTGGGTTGCAAATAGCTTTTGACATAAAGGGCGACGCCACCACCTCTACGGTTTACACGATCTTTGTTGAAGAGTCTGTAGCCATCTATGTTGTATTCGGAACTTAAATCAATATTTGTGGTGTCGATAAATGTTTCGGTTATAGCAATTATGTCAAAATTTTCTGTTAAAGCAAGACATCTCAGTTCATCAAATTTGTTTCTTAGGCTACGCATTAAAACTAAGGATTTTAAGTTATCTAGAGGCTTAGTAATAGAGGTGGTGGTACTTGCGGGATCACGGTTACGGGTTTGTTGTGATGCACGGCGTCTATTTACACGGGTGGGGTGGAGGACGTGGCCGTGACTCGTTTTTGTTCGGATGACACGCACTGCTTCGTTGAGGAGCCTTCCGAGTCTGGCTGCCCCGATGGGAGAAAGGTGCAATCCGTCCCTGTGAAAGAGCTCATTTTGTCCATAGAAATTGTCCCATGTGTTGAGGAACTCCACGTCAAGCTCCCTGCAAAGAGTCTGTAAGCGGTTGTTTAGGCTGAAGGCCTTACTGAAAAGTCGCTCCGCCCAAGTCCGTGGTAGAACTCCTGAAATCAAAATGTTAGGGGATTTAGTCTTATACTGCTGGATGAGCCTACGGTACTTCTCCAGGAGTTCCTCAGACCGGGTCGTGGTGACGTCGTTCGTACCTGTGTGAATAACAAACAGTGAATCATTAGTAGCCTGGGGGGAGATCTCCTCAAGAGCAGCAGTTATGTCGTCGATCCCAGCACCAGGATAGCAATAGTTCCGTCTTCGACGAGGAACTCTGCCGCAGAACTCAACGACCTGCTGGCGAATCATGGAGTCACCCACCAGGAAGGTGCTCTCCTGCTCGTCCTCTTCCTCCAGAATGGCAAACCTGTTGGAGCAATGAACAGGATAAATCGCTTGTCTGGCTGGTTTGGCTCCTCCATTCACGACGGTGAAGCCATCATGGGCGGTGCCACTAGCATCCTCCCGTTGCGAGAGAGAGAGAGAGAGAGAGAGAGAGAGAGAGAGAGAGAGAGAGAGAGAGAGAGAGAGAGAGAGAGAGAGAGAGAGAGAGAGAGAGAGAGAGAGATTTTCTTTACCGAAAATTTATTTAGGAATTTCATCAGACGTCATAAAGATAAAAAAAAAACTCCTCTAGGTACCGGTACCAATGTCGGTGCTATCCCGAGTTTTCGGTACCAGAACTACTGGTATTAACGGTACCTGCCCATCCCTATATCGTAGGCGTCAAAAAATTGTCGTACTTTTGGTGTTTTTTTCAATATTTACGCAGAAAAACGTAATATAGAGCCTAAATAAACGTCCTGTTATGTATATTATCTTATTCTACTAATTACCGATGCTATTAGACGGCTATTTATAACACGGCCATAACTATAGCGGTCACTTATTATTATTACGGGCAGGGCAGAAAAACGTGGTATATGGAGGTAATCAACGTTCTGTTTACTGTATTATATCACTGTACTAATTACCGAGTGGCGCTGGATGGCTAATTATAACGATTTAGCCATAATATCGTATACACGGAGAGAAAGACAATTTATTTAGCTATGTGTGGAGGGAAGGAGGAGGAGAGGAGAGGAGGGAGAGAGGAGAGAAGAGAGGAAGGTGGAGGAGGAAGACTGTCTGGCTGAGAGGCATAGAAAATCTTCCATCCATATTTAAACCCATTTTTGGAGGTAAGTAGGAAACGGAGAGAAAAAACGGAGGCATGGAGAGAAAGAGAATTTATTTAACTATATATGGAGGGAAGGAGGAGGAGGAGGAGGAGAGGGAGAGAAAGGAGGGAGAGAGGAGAGAAGAGAGGAAGGTGGAGGAGGAAAACTGTCTGGCTGAGAGGCATAGCACATCTTTCCTCCATATTTAAACCCTTTTTTGGAGAGAAGAAGGAAACGGAGAGAAAAAACGGAGGCATGGAGAGAAAGAGAATTTATTTAGCTATGGAGGGACGGAGGAGGAGGAGGAGAGGAAGAGAAAGGAGGGAGAGAGGAGAGAAGAGAGGAAGGTGGAGGAGGAGGGACAAAAAATCTTCCACTGTGTAAAAAACATTTATTTATTTATTTATTTTCATTTTTTTTTTCTTTCTCAAAAAAAAAAGAAAAAAAAATACAAATAGGCTTAACAATTACTCTCTCTCTCTCTGGGAGATGCCCTTTAACGTAGACAAGTGCCAGGTCCTTCAAGTTGGAACGAGAAATAAGAAGTTCGATTACGAAATGCGCGGCGTTAAACTCAAAAGCGTTCAATGCGTCAAGGACTTGGGGGTCAAAATCGCGTCAATCCTCAAATTCTCACAGCAATGCATCGATGCAGCAAATAAAGCGAACAGAATGTTGGGCTTCATTAAAAGAAACTTTTTATTCAAGAATAAAGATGTAATACTCCCGCCTTACAACAGTTTAGTCAGACCCCACTTGGAATATGCGGTACAGTTTTGGTCTCCCCACCATGCAAAGGATATAGCTAAATTAGAAGGTGTTCAGCGTCGGGCAACGAAAATGATCCCTTCCTTGCGCAACAAATCCTACGAAGAAAGGCTTTCTACCCTTAACATGTTCTCTCTTGAGAAACGTCGCCTCCGAGGAAAACTGATCGAATGTTTTAAAATACTTAATGGTTTCACGAATGTAGACAGATCAACATTGTTTCTGATCGATGACACTTTGCGCACGAGGAACAATGGCGTAAAACTCAGATGTAGACAAGTAAATTCAGACTGCACCAAATTTTTCTTCACCAACGTTGTAGTGCGAGAATGGAATAAGCTTCCACCATCAGTGGTCCAGTGCAACACGATTGACTCCTTCAAAAATAAGCTCGACCGTCACTTCCTTCAACGTAATATTAACTAGAGTAGAAATGCAACGTTTTGGAGTCTTCTGATTAATGTAAAATCACTTAGGTTTAAGGACAGACCACCAAGTCTGGACCATGGGGTCTGTGTGGTCTGATTTTCTATGTAAATCTATGTAAATCTCTCTCTCTCTCTCTCTCTCTCTCTCTCTCTGTGTGTGTGTGTGTGTGTGTGTGTTCTCTCTCTCTCTCTCTCTCTCTCTCTTTTTTATTTAAACAGGGCTTACAGAAGATTGTGCTAAAGTTGAAGGTTTTAAGCTTCATCTATCTATAGCTACATCTCTGTGTGTGTGTGTGTGTGTGTGTGTGTGTGTGTGTGTTTCTCTCTCTCTCTCTCTCTCTCTCTCTCTCTCTCTCTCTCTCTCTCTCTCTCTCTGTCTCTCTCTCTCTCTCTCTCTAGCTCTCTCTCTCTCTCTCTCTCTAAATTAACCTTGGTCTCTCTCTCTCTCTCTCTCTCTAAATTAACCTTGGTCTCCCTCTCTCTCTCTCTCTCTCTCTCTCTCTCTCTCTCTCTCTCTCTCTCTCTCTCTCTCTCTCTCTCTCTCTCTCTCTCTCTCTCTCTCTCTCTCTCTCTCTCTCTCTCTCTCTCTCAATATATATAAATTAACATTGGTCTCTCTCTCTCTTTTTTTATTTTTTATTTAAACATAGGCACATGTATAATATTTACATACCCAAAGGTGTACTGTCGTGTGCTGCCTATTCGAAGGGCAGAATAAAATCTATATAAAAAATAACTACATAAACTATAAAAAAATATATATATACTATAAAAAAATAAAAAATAAAAACATACAATACAGAATATATGTGAGCGCACTGCACACTACACTCGTGTCACTACTCCACCACGAGTGTCAGTGGGGTGGGGAGTGAGCCCCTCCAGTGGTGGGCCGACAGTTTTATTTTTTGGGTGTTCATCTCCCGGATGTTTGGTATACAGGCCGTGAACATGTTCCACATCCGGCAGACTCTTCCCGAAAAGGTGCGCTGGTGCTGGCTGGTACGGGAACACGGCACCTCCACTACGTCACCACGGGGTAGCACCGTTCTCGTGTCCCGCGTGGTGACTCTCTGAGGTTGGCGTAAGCCCACCAGATGTGGCACTCCCTGCACTTGTGCCTTATGAAACACCACAAGAGCAGCTACGTCCCTGCGGTGTTCCAAGGAGTCGACGGAGCTGAGAGTTTCCTGCGCGGTTGGGGGATCTGCCGCATCCACCATTCGCAGTGCCCGTCTCTGGATGGCGTCGAGTCTCCCGCTGTGCGAGGCAGCACACGACATCCAAGAGAGGGCAGCGTACTCCAGGTAAGGCCATATTTGGGCCTTGTAGAGCAACAGCCTCCCTTTTTTGTCGAGGAAGCTGGCCACCCTTCGCAGGCAGGAGACTCCTAGGGAGGCCTTTTGGGCAATGTGTTTGATGTGGCTGTCAAACCGTAGCCCTCGATCCACTTCCACTCCCAGAATCTTGACGGATTCCTGGAGTGGGAGGGGGACGCCACCAAAGCTTAGCTTCCCCTCTACTGCTGGCCCGGCAGTGGGGGATCGAGAGACCACCATTGCCTGGGTCTTCTCTGGAGCAAAGGTCACCTGCCAGCGGGCACCCCACTCCTGTAGCACCTTCAGCTGCTGATTGACCTCGTCAGCAGCTCGCCCACAGTCTTGTCTGGGGTAGGTGCAGGAGAGAGTGCAGTCATCAGCGTAAGCTGAGACTACTGGCAGCTGCCGGAGAAGGTCGTCCACATATATGTTCCACAGAACTGGCCCTAGCACTGAGCCCTGTGGCACTGATGCCTCCACTGGCAAGGAGTCGGACGTCTGCCCGTTGACGACAACCTGGAGGGTCCTTCCTTGAAGGTAGTCTCCCAGGAGCTGAAGGAGGTCACCTTGGATGCCCTTAGCACGGAGTTTTTCAAGGAGACCTCCGTGCCACACCCTGTCAAAGGCACCCGCTATGTCCAGGGCTACCACGACAGTGTCCAGGAGCCTCTCTCTCTCTCTCTCTCTCTCTCTCTCTCTCTCTCTCTCTCTCTCTCTCTCTCTCTCTCTCTCTCTCTCTCTCTCTCTCTCTCTCTCTCTCTCTCTCTCTCTCTCTCTCTCTCTCTCTCTCTCTCTCAATATACATAAATTAACCTTGGTCTCTCTCTCTCTCTCTCTCTCTCTCTCTCTCTCTCTCTCTCTCTCTCTCTCTCTCTCTCTCTCTCTCTCTCTCTCTCTCTCTCTCTCTCTCTCTCTCTCTCTCTCTCTCTCTCTCTCTCTCTCTCTCTCTCTCTCTCTCTCTCTCTCTCTCTCTCTCTCTCTCTCTCTCTCTCTCTCTCTCTCTCTCTCTCTCTCTCTCTCTCTCTCTCTCTCTCTCTCTCTCTCTCTCTCTCTCTCTCTCTCTCTCTCTCTGTGTGTGTGTGTGTGTGTGTGTGTGTGTGTGTGTGTGTGTGTGTGTGTGTGTGTGTCTCTCTCTCTCTCTCTCTCTCTCTCTCTCTCTCTCTCTCTCTCTCTCTCTCTCTCTCTCTCTCTCTCTCTCTCTCTCTCTCTCTCTCTCTCTCTCTGTGTGTGTGTGTGTGTGTGTGTGTGTGTGTGTGTGTGTGTGTGTGTGTGTGTGTGTGTGTGCATCTCTCTCTCTCTCTCTCTCTCTCTCTCTCTCTCTCTCTCTCTCTCTCTCTCTCTCTCTCTCTCTCTCTCTCTCTCTCTCTCTCTCTCTCTCTCTCTCTCTCTCAATATATATATATATATATATATATATATATATATATATCTATCTATCTATCTATCTCTCTCTCTCTCTCTCTCTCTCTCTCTCTCTCTCTCTCTCTCTCTCTCTCTCTCTCTCTCTCTCTCTCTCTCTCTCTCTCTGTGTGTGTGTGTGTGTGTGTGTGTGTGTGTGTGTGTGTGTGTTTCTCTCCTCTCTCTCTCTCTCTCTCTCTCTCTCTCTCTCTCTCTCTCTCTCTCTCTCTCTCTCTCTCTCTCTCTCTCTCTCTCTCTCTCTCTCTCTCTGTGTGTGTGTGTGTCTCTCTCTCTCTCTCTCTCTCTCTCTCTCTCTCTCTCTCTCTCTCTCTCTCTCTCTCTCTCTCTCTCTCTCTCTCTCTCTCTCTCTCTTTTTTTTTTTTTTACAACAAAGGGGACAGCTCAAGGGCACAAAAAGTAAACATTAATAAAAAAAAGCCTGCTACTCGCTGCTCCTAAAAAGAATCCAAGGGTGGCCGAAGATAAGTCAGTTTCTGGGAGAGGTGTCCTGATACCCTCCTCTTGAAAGAGTTCAAGTCGTAGGAGGAAATACAGATGAAGGGAAGATTGTTCCAGAGTTTACCAGCGTGAGGGATGAAAATTGAAGATGCTGGTTAACTCTTGCATAAGGGGTTTGGACAGTATAGGGATGAGCATGAGTAGAAGTCGAGAGTGCAACAGGGCTACGCGGGGAGGGGGGAGGCATGCAGTTAACAAGTTCAGAAGAGCAGTCAGCGTGGAAATATCGATAGAAGATAGAAAGAGAGGCAACATTGCGGCGGAATTTAAGAGGTAGAAGACTATCCAGTATGAGGAGGAGAGCTGATGAGATTTAGCAGCCTTAGCCTCCACTCTGTCCAGAAAAGAGCTGTAGGCAAGTGGAGCCCCCAACACATGAGATGCATACTACATACGAGGGGCGGACAAGGCCCTGTATATGGACAGCAACTGTGCAGGGGGAGAAGAATTGGCGGAGACGGTACAGAACGCCCAGCCTCGAGGGAAGCTGATTTAGTAAGAGATGATATATTAAGTTTCCAGTTGAGATTTTGAGTTAAGGATAGACCGAGGATGTTTAGTGTTGAGGAAGGTGATAGCTGGGTGTTGTCAAAGAATAGGGAAGAGAGAGAGAGAGAGAGAGAGAGAGAGAGAGAGAGAGAGAGAGAGAGAGAGAGAGAGAGAGAGAGAGAGAGAGAGAGAGAGAGAGAGAGAGAGAGAGAGAGAGGGAGAGAGAGAGAGAGAGAGAGAGAGAGAGAGAGAGAGAGAGAGAGAGAGAGAGAGAGAGAGAGAGAGAGAGAGAGAGATAGTTGTTTGGAAGATTGTGTCTAGTGGATAGGTGGAGAAACTGTGTTTTTGAGGCGTTGAAGGACACCAGGTTCTTCTTGCCCCAATCGGAAATAATAGTAAGGTCTGAGGCTAAGCGTTCTGCAGCCTCCAGCGCCTTGAGTCGTTAAGTTTCCTGAAGAAGGGTGGGTCTTCTATTAAAAAGAAGTTGAATAATGTAAGAGTGGAAATCATCGGCGTAGGAATGGATAGAGACAGTTCGTTTTGGAAAGAAGATCATCAATGAACAACAGAAAAGGAAATTGAGGAGATAGGACAGAACCCTGTAGGGACACCACTGTTAATAGATTTAGGGAAAGAACAGTGACGTCTACCACAGGCATAGATAGAACGGTCAGAAAAGGAAACTGGAGATAAAGGGAGTACAGAGAGGATGAGAAACCGTAGGGGAGGGTGGTTTAGAAAGCAAAAGATTTGTGCCAGACCCTATCAAAAGCTTTTTGATATGTCCAGCGCAATAGCAAAAATTTCACCGAAACGGCTAAGAGAGGATGACCAAGAGTCAGTTATAGAAGGCTAGGAGATCACCAGTAGAACGTCTCCTTGCGGAACCCATACTGGCGATCAGATAGAAGGCTGTCAGAAGTGGAAAGGTGCTTTTGAATCTTACGGTTAAAAGTTGATTCAAAAGCTTTAGGGGATAGAACTAAGAGAAAGTAAAAGTGCCAATAGGGACGGAAGTTTGAGGGATTGGAGCGGTCACCCTTCTTAGGTACAGGCTGTGTGAAGGCATACTTCCAACAAGAAGGAAGGTAGATGTTGACAGGCAGAGGTTAAAGAGTTTGACCAGGCAGGGTGACAGCACGGGAGGCACAGTTTTTAAGGATAATAGGAGGCACTCCATCAGGTCCATAAGCCTTCTGAGGATTGGAGGCCAGAGAGGGCATAGAAAACATCATTTTGAAGAATCTTTTATAACAGGCATAAAAGGAGCTCAGAGGGGATGAGTAGGAGGAATATGCCCAGAATCGTCCAGAGTGGAGTTTTTTAGGGAAAAAGTTTAGAGAGAAGAGTTCAGCCTTAGAGATAGATGAGATCAGCAGTGTTGCCGTGGGACTAGAGGAGTGGAGGAAAGATGAAGAAGTGAAGTTGGAGGAGATGTTTTTGGCTAGATGCCAGAAGTCACGGGAAGATAGAGTTAGAAAGCAAAGGTTTTGACATTTTTCCTATTAATGAAAAGAATTTTTGGTTTTAGTCGGAGAATAGATTTGCTTTGATTTCGGGCAGAAATGTAAAGTTCATAATTAGTGAAAGTTAGTTAGTGAAGGCTGCAATACACTAGTCTGACGCTGGAGGAAGGTGAAGGTGTGTAGAGAGGTGGCACTCTCAACCTCAGTGCTAGGAAATTAGTTGACATGTGCTGCAGAGAGGCTTGGAGGTGTTGTAAATATGCTAGTGAAAAGGCTGGACTAAACTAATCTGACCGTGAAGGAAGATGGTGTAGGAAGGTGGCACTCTTTGGATCAGTGCTACGGAATCAGAAGGTGTAATGTGCTTTAGAGAGGCGTGGAGGCGTTATAGTTATGCTAGTGAAAGGCTGGAATGCACTAATCTGTCGATGTAGTAGGTGAACGTGTAGGAAGTTGGCACTCTCTGGCTCAGTTCAAAGGAATTAGGTGTCATGTGCTTCAGAGAGGCTTAGGTGTTTTAACTATGCTAGTGAAAGGCTGGACTGCACTATTCTGACGTTGTAGAAAGATAAACGTATAGGAAGGTGGCACTCTCTGGCTCAGTGCTAGGGAATCAGACGGTGTCATGTGCTGTAGAGAGGCTTGGAGGCTGACCTTGTAGGAAGATGAATTTGTAGGAAGGTGACACTCTCTGTAACGACTTAAAGCTAACTTTTCGGATGTCTCATTCAATATAATAACGATAATAACAGCTGACTGATCGCCGCGCACTAATGATCGTGTCTGAAGTGCTGTGCCAATAAAAATAAGGACAAAAAGATGTTCAAGGGGGGAGGCGCCAATTAAAAACAAGAAATGTAGCATTAAAGGTGATTATATTATGCTACCTTATAAGTAATAGCACTTTCCGTCATTATTTCCTTCATAGCTCATGCACTTTGTAATACTTAATTTAAGCACGTATATCATATATTATACATTTAATTCATACAGGTAGTAATTATTTTTAACTTTCGTATCTGTGGCTTGGAGGGACGGGTGCGTCGTCTGCCGCGCTCACCGTCACCCGCTGTTCCTGAGCGTACACCGTCCCTCCAAGCCAAGGATACAAAACTTTTATTCCTTAATACAATGATTCCTACCTGTGTGTTACTGTGAAGATGTTTTGTGTGTGTATTGTGTGTGTGTGTGTATGTGACATAACAATAATTACTGAAAACCCTATCCCAAACTGGCATACTTATTATTGTACTTTGTTTCTTGGGTGATGTCATTGATTGTTAAAGTAGAAGTGCCGCCATTCAATTAAATTAAGAATATTTTTTTTAATCATAAAACTAGTTAGATTATCTTAATCATATATATTTGGTACTTGTCTTTGATACAACGCATAACGTCATGAACAGCCAATCAGGTGAAGGGGGGCGGAGCTTAGCCAGAATGGGGAGGGCTTTTCGGCGTAAATAATTATTATTGTTAAGTAATTTGAACAGATTATAGCAGTAAGAGTTAAAAGCTACTGCTAAAGGAAAGAGCTTCTAGCAGCACTTCTAAGATGTACTGCTAGGAGTATTTATTGATACCGCCCCAGGTGTCATGTACTGCAGAGATGCTTGGAGGTGTTATAACCATACTAGTGAAAGGCTGGACAACACTAATCTGACCCTGTAGGAAGGTGAAGGTGTAGGAAGTTGGCACTCTCTGGCTCAGTGCTAAGCTGGAATCAGAAGGTGTCATGTGCTGCAGAGAGAGGCTTGAAGGTGTTTTAACTATGCTAGTGAAAGGTTGGACACTAACTTCACCCTGTAGAGTGGGTGAAAGATTGTGTCGAGTGGATAGGTGGAGAAACTGTGTTTTTGAGGCGTTGAAGGACACAGGTTCTTCTTGCCCCAATCGGAAATAATGCTAAGCGTTCTGCAGCCTCCAGCCTTGAAGTCGTTAAGTTCCTGAAGGTGGGTCTTCTATTAAAGAAGTTGAATAATGCAGAGTAGAGTCATCAGCGCACGAGTGGATATAGGACAGTTTGTTTTGGAAAGAATATCATTGATGAATAATAGGTAGAGAGTGGGAGTTAGAACAGAGCCCTGCGGGACACCACTGTTGATAGATTTATGGAAGAACAGTGACCGCCTACCATACCAGATATAAAACGGCCGGAAAGGAAACTAGAGATAAAGGTACAGAGGAAGGGATATATACCGTAGGAGGGTAGTTTTGAAAGCAAAGACTTGTGCCAGACCCTATCAAAAGCTTTTGATATGTCCAGCGCAATAGCCACCGAAACGGCTAAGAGAGGATGACCAAGAGTCAGTTAAGAGCTAGGAGATCACCAGTAGAACGCCCTTGCGGAACCCATACTGGCGATCAGATAGAAGGTCAGAAGTGGAAAGGTGCTTTTGAATCTTCCGGTTAAGGATTGTTACAAAAGCTTTAGATATAAAATAAAAATGTAAAGCTATAGGACATTAGTTTGAGGGATTGGAGCGGTCACCTTCTTAGGTACAGGCTGCATGAAGGCATACTTCCAGCAAGAAGGAAAGGTAGATGTTGACAGGCAGAGGCGAAAGAGTTTGACCAGGCAGGGTGACAGCACGGAGGCACAATTTTTAAGGACAATAGGAGGCACTCCATCAGGTCCATACGCCTTTTGAGGATCGAGGCTAGAGAGGGCATAGAAAACATCATTTTGAAGAATCTTTATAACAGGAATAAAGGAGTAATATTGGGGATAATTAGGAGGAATATGACCAGAATCGTCCAGAGTGGAGTTTTTAGAAAATGTTTGATAGAAGAGTTCAGCCTTAGAGATAGATGAGACGGCAGTGTTGCCGTTCAGGACTGAGAGTGGAGGGAAAGATGAAGAAGTGAAGTTGGAGGAGATGTTTTGGCTAGATGCCAGAAGTCACAGGAAGAGTTAGAGAAAGCAAGGTTTTGGCATTTTCTATTAATGTTTTGGTTAGTCGGAGAATAGATTTGGCACTAGCATTAGTTTGAAGGCTCTGGTACCTTTGTGAGCTGCCTCTTTATCTTTGATATCACGAGAACAATCATGATTAAACCAAGGCTTTTTAGAGTGAGGAGTATAGAAAGAACTAGTAATGTATGCATCCATTCCAGAGACAATAACCACTGTGATGAGCTGATCACACACATAGGGGTCTCTATCCTGGAAGCAATAATCATTCCACGAGGAAGACATCTTGAGGTGTTATAACTAGCTAGTAAAAATGGATGCAGAAATAAGATTGTGATCGGAGGAGCCCAACGGAGAGAACAGTTTGACAGAATAAGCAGAAGGGTTTGAGGTAAGGAAGAGGTCTAGAATGTTGGGCCGATCTCCAAGACGGTCAGGAATACGTGTAGGTGCTGGACCAACTGCTCTAGGTCGTTGAGGATAGCAAAGTTGAAGCGTTCACCAGGATGGACAGTGAAAAAGATGAAATCCAAAGCTGATGGTGAACATTAAAATTTCCTAGGATGGAGATTTCACATAGTTGGTAGAGTTAGGTGAGAGATAAACAGCACAGATGTATTTAGTAATAGAATGACAATGAAATCTTAGCCAGATGGTGGAAAATTCAGAAGAGTCAAGGTCGTGGGCACGAGAGCAAGTGATGTCGTTGCACGTAGGCGCAACATGCTTTGGATTGAAATTTAGGATAGAAATAGTAGGAGGGAACAGAGTAGAGTCATCAGAAATCTGTGTTTCGGTCAGGAAGAGAATGTGAGGTTTAGAGGAGGAGAGATGATGTTCCACAGAATGAAAATTAGAGCGAAGACCGCGAATGTTGCAGAAATTGAGAAGAAAGAGGTTCGAGGAGTTGTGTGATAACTACTAGTGAAAGGACTGGACTGCACTGCACTAATCTGACCCTGTAGGAAGGTGAAGGTGTAGGAAGGTGGAAAGCTCTGTGCTCAGGATCAGAAGGTGTCATGTGCTGAGAGTTGGCTATGTTATAGTGAAAGGCTGGACTGCACTAATCTGACCCTGTAGGAAGGTGCAAGGTGTAGGAAGGTGGCACTCTCTCTGCTAAGGAATTAGAAGGTGTCATGTGCTGCAGAGGCTTTGAAGGTGTTATAACTATGCTAGTGAAGCTGGACTGCACTAATCTGTCCCTGTAGGAAGGTGACTGTAGGAAGGTGGCACTCTCTGGCTCTGCTAGGGAATCAGAAGGTGTCATGTGCTGCAGATAGGTTTGAAGGTGTTATAACTATGCTAGTGAAAAGGCTGGACTGCACTAATCTGACCCTGTAGGAAGGTGGAGGTGTAGGAAGGTGGCACTCTCTGACTCAGTGCTAGGAATTAGAAGGTGTCATGCTGCAGAGGCTTGAGGTGTTATAACTATGCTAGTGAAAGGCTGGACTGCACTAATCTGACCCTGTAGGAAGGTGAGGTGTAGGAAGGTGCACTCTCAACTCAGTGCTAAGGAATTAGAAGGTGTCATGTGCTGCAGAGAGGCTTGGAGGTGTTATAACTATGCTAGTGAAAGGCTGGACTGCACTAATCTGACCCTGTAGGAAGGTGTGAACTGTAGGAAGGTGGCACTCTCTGACTCAGTGCTAAGGAATTAGAAGGTGTCATGTGCTGCAGAGTGGCTTGGTGTTATAACTATGCTAGTGAAAGCTGGATTGCACTAATCTGACCCTGATAAAAGGTGAAACAGTAGGACATTTCTCAAGCTCTGCTAGGAATCAGAAGGTGTCATGTGCTGCAGAGAGGCTTGAGAGTGTTATAACTATGCTAGTGAAAGTTGGACTGCAGTAATCTGACCCTGTAGTAAGGTGAACTAGTAGGAAGGTGGCACTCACTGGCTCAGTGCTAGGGAATCAAAAGGTGTCATCTGCTGCGGAGAGGCTTGGAGGTGTTATAACTATGCTAGTGAAAAGCTGGACTGCACTTAATCTGACCCCTAGCTAAAGTGCAGGTAGGAGGTGGCACTCTCTGGCTCTGTGCTAGGGAATCAAAAGGTTATGTGCTGCAGAGAGGCTTGAAGGTAATATGCTAATAAGGCTGGACTGCACTAATCTGATATATATATATAATTTTATCTATATATATATATATATATATATATGTCCTTATAATATTTCCACTATATTATATATATATATATATATATATATATATATATATATATATATCTTGATATATATATAATCTCTATATATATATAATATATATATATATATTACTTTATATTATATATATATATATATATATATATATTATATATATATATATATATATAGATATATATATATTATATATATATATATATATATATATATATATATATAAATTTATTCCAATTGATGGTTATAATAATTATTTTTAATAATAAGAATACGCACGGTGGTGGTGTTGCCATTTATATCAAGAAAACATTTCAAGTTTGCCAAATTTGTAATGTCTCTCTTCAACTCCAACATCTGGAATCATTATTTTTAGAAACTATACAACCTAACAAGTTTATCGTTGGTATGATCTATAGACCACCGAATTCTAATATTGATGACTTTCTTGCATCTATGAATGATATTATTAGTGTTGTATCCAGGTCTAAATTACCAGTTTACATCATGGGTGACTTCAACATTAATATTCTAAATCATGGTGAAAAAAGTTCACAAAACTTGGTTAATTTATTTCACTGATTTACTGCTATTTCTCCTCAATAAATAAACCTACGTGTAACTAGAAAACTCAGCAACAATAATTGATCACATCTGGATAACAATTTTGATTATTATTTAACAAGTGGTATTATGTATAACTCAATTAGTGATCATTTCCTGTTGTTAGTTCATTTTGTCATTAAACAACACTGTCAACTACTCACCCCTAATACTGTTAATACTATAACCAGAAGAAATCTTTCCAATGAAAACATAAGTGCATTTAAAGCTGATTTAAAATTAACATTAACTGGAATTCAAATGCCTGTGATTATAGAAATTAAATTATTTGTTTGATTGTACATAACGAAATTTACTGAGCTGTATAATAAGCACTTCCCGTTGGAGACATTAACAATTAAAAGAAAAGCATATAGGCAAAACCTTATATCACTTCTGCCATTAAATTCAATTAAACATCATCGTAACAAACTTCAAACTAATATGCAAGTGGCCCCTTACTTATGAAAACGCCTTTAAATCCTATAGAAATAAATTAACAACGACCATAAGAACTGCCAAAAGCCAAATTACTATAAAACAAATCGTCAAGTGACAGCAGGGGACTCCAAAAGACCTGGTCCACTATAAATAGTCTACTCGGTAAAAAAACAAGAAAACTTCCTTCATCTTTTATTCAATGGTGATACTGTAACAGATTCTTTAATGCAGCGAACGCTTCCAATAACTATTTCAGTAATATTGGCAACTTACGTTAGCCACGAGCATCCCAGAGACCCAAACACACTTTTACTACTTATCTCCCCGAATCCCAGTTCCATTTCTTTCTACTTGACCCACTACACTGCAAGAAGTTAAGTCTGTCATTCTTAATATAAAAGTCTCTTCCCAGGACATGATGACATTAGTATTAAAATAATTAAGGAATGTTGTGAAGCCCTAATTTCTCCTTTTAGTTTATATAATTAATACATCTTTTAAAGGGCTCTTTTCCCAAGTCACCTGCAGATGGCACGTGTTGTTCCAATCTTTAGAGGAACTCTTCATTACCCTTAATTACAGACCTATTTCCATCTTACCAGCTTTGTAAAATTTTAAAAAATGATGTCAGTAAAGACTAATGAATTACCTGTCAAACACTCACTCTTTCACCTCCGTTCAGTATAGCTTCCGTCCTAAATATTCTACTGAATTAGCACTTCACCACAATCTATGTCAAAATATTTACAATGCTTTATGGATGCAAAAATGTTCCAGATAACTGTGTTCTGTGATCTCACTAAAGCTTTTGACACCATTTCTCATAATAACATTTCTACTAGATAAATTGTTTGTTTATGGAATTAGTAGCAATGCGCATAATTGGTTCAAAGTTACTTGCTTTTGGAAACAATGTACATCGTTTAACAATGTGTCATCGCCATATACAGATACTCCATGTGGTGTGCCCCAGGGATCAATTCTTGCCCCGATTCTTTTCTTAATTTATATCAATGACATAATTCATAGCAGCAATAAATTAAAATTCCTTTTATTTGCCGACGATACCACAATTTTCATTCAAGGACATGATCTTGAAGATATAACAGACACTTTAAACACTGAGCTTATCAATGTATCAAATTGGATCATGAGTAATAAATTAACATTAAATATTAACAAAACTTAGTTCATGATTTCTAGTCCACTCACGACTCAGCCAGTTCATACATCAATAAAAATTAATAATTTTGCATTAAATGTAGTTACTGATCTTAAATTTTTAGGTATAACTATCGATAATAAATTAAAATGGAAACAACACATTGACATGGTAAAATCAAAGGTAGCCCTGCTAACGGGCGTAATATACAGATTAAGAGATTGTTTGAACCAAAACTCTTTACGGCAAATTTATTTCTCTCTAATATATCCGCACCTTCTATACTGCTGTGCCATATGGGGAGGCGCCTATAACACCTTCATCAACAGCCTGATTATTTCACAAAAAAAACTCTTACGTGTTATGTTCTTTAAAGATCGGTATGCTCATACAAACTGTATTTTTAGAGATTTTAGGTTGTTAAAGCTTCCCGATATTATATACCTTCAAACTAGCTTATTTGTACACAAAGCTCTTCACTCTTTCCCTGTATACCCTGGCTTTACTGTGATGCCCCACTCTGTGACCCGTAGAACTCATCAACTGCGTCCACCATTATGCAGGACCACACACGCCCAGCAGAGTGTTCTGTCACGGGGATCAAAAAGCTGGAATAACTTGCCTCAGTCCCTTCTAAATAATGATAATCTAGTCTCATTTAAAAGAAATTTATTTTCATTGTTACATGGTAATTATACTTAATATTTTTCAGTGAAATATATACCTTAACTACCTCACATTAAGGCGTGTTAAAGAGTGCTTGCTATGCTTTCCCCCTATCCTTCTCCTTCCCTCTTTCCCTCCCTTCTCTACTGCTACTACTACTGCTACTACCACTGCTGCTGGTACTACTACTACTACTACTACTACTACTACTACTATTAGAATATGTAATAGTGATGTTCAGGATCAGTATCACTATTATAATTTTATTATCACTATTATTATTATTATTACTATTATTATTATTATTATTATTATTATTATTATTATTATTATTATTATTATTATTATTATTATTTTTATGCGTTACTACTGTCACTATTATCATGTTTATCATTATTATCATGTCTATCATTATTATGTCTATCATTATTATCATGTCTCATTATTATCATGTCTGTCATTATTATTATTATTTTTTTTGTCATTATCATTATTAGTAGTAATATTGTTATGAAACTATTATTACTGTTAGTAGTATTTTTGTTGCTATTGTTATCGTTATTATTAGTATTAGTATTATCACTTTGTTCTATTAATCAGGAACAAAAGCCTATTTTCATTAATTTTGTATTAGAGATTTTTATGTATATAGTATGCATTCTGAGTTAGCCATACTTAATTTTTTTGCAATCTTTAATATATTTTTGAGAGACCTTGCCGCACCTGTTATGCTCACTTATATATAAATATATATAACATGTAGTCCATAAGAGAGCTACGGCTCAATGGACTAGTGGCTTTTAAAGACAATGTGTAAAATAATCTATAACTACCTTGAGGCCAATCAATCAATCAATCAATCAATCAATCAATCAATCAATCTCTCTCTCTCTCTCTCTCTCTCTCTCTCTCTCTCTCTCTCTCTCTCTCTCTCTCTCTCTCTCTCTCTCTCTCTCTCTCTCTCTCTCTCTCTCTCTCTCTCTCTCTCTCTCTCTCTCTCTCTCTCTCTCTCTCAGTGCCGCAGGGAGGGTGCCAACTTGCCCTCCCCTAAGAATGCTAGGCAGACTCTATCTATGACGAACGACAGCGCGAAGTCCAGGCACAGAACTTGTATGAGGGTCACCCGGAACTGGAATGGAAAAGAGTTGATAAAAGTGGAGATTGCGGAGAAACAGAGAGGAAAATAAAGATGTGGAGAAGGAGAATTGGAAGAGGAAAGATTAAGCTATTTTTTGGTGTAGGAGGAAAGGAGGGAGAGATGGAGGAAAGTGGAGGAAAATGGACTTGAACTTGGAGGAGGAAATGAACGAGACCACCAAAATTACGCTGGAGAAATACACAGACCTTGATAAAAGTGGAGATAACAGAGAAACAGAGAGGAGGAGGAAGATGTGGAGGAAGGGAGGTGGAAGAGGAAAGATTAAGCTATTTTTTGGTGTAGGAGGAAATGAGGGAGAGATGGAGGAAAGTGGAGGAAAATGGACTTGAACTTGGAGGAGGAAATTAACGATACAACCAAAATTACGCTGGAGAAATACACAGACCTTGATAAAAGTGGAGATTGCAGAGAAATGCAAAGGAGGAGGAAGAAGCGGAAGGCATGAGGAGGAAGAGGAAAGATTAAGCTATTTTTTGGTGGAGGAGGAAATGAGGGAAAGATGGAGGAAAGTGGAGGAAAATGGACTTCAACTTGGAGGAGGAAATGAACAACACCACCAAAATCACACTGGAATGGAAGACAAACCTTGATAAAAGTGGAGATTACGGAGAAACAGAGAAGAGGAGGAAGATGTGGAGGAGGGGAGATGGAAGAAGAAAGATTAAGCTATTTTTTGGTGTAGGAGGAAAGGAGGGAGAGATGGAGGAAAGTGGAGGAAAATGGACTTGAACTTGGAGGAGGAAATGAAAAAAAAACACCAAAATTACGCTGGAGAAATACACAGACCTTGATAAAAGTGGAGATTGCAGAGAAACAAAGAGGCGGAGGAAGAAGCGGAAGACAGGAGGAGGAAGAGGAAAGATTAACCTACTCTTTGGTGTCGGAGGAAAGGATGGAGAGATGGAGGAAAGGAGAGAAAAATGGAGGCAAATCTCACCTCACTCGGGAACTCGACGATCTCAAACTGCCTCCCAAAGTCCGGGAAGATGCCGAGGGAGAGAGCGAGGATGAGACCAAAGGCTCCCATGAGGCTGTATAGGAGCGGCCGGTTCTCGCTCAGCCCCTCCATGGAGTCGGCCTGAGGGAGAAAAAGTTTTAATATATTTGTTCATATCTCAAGAAGATCTTAGGTTAGGAAGATCAAACTTGGTGGGTGACTAGAGGGATAGTTAGGGCAGGTGTGGTCGAAATCTGGGTGTTTTAGGTTGAGTTAGAGCAGAGTTATCGCAGTTATAGTCAGCGGGATACATTTTCCGAAGCGGAGTATTTTTTGATGTGGAAAGTTTTGATATATTCGTTGATATCTCAAGAAGTATATAAGGTAGGATAATGAGACTTGGTGGGTGAGGAGAAGAATGGTTTACGCAATTATAGGCGGAGTCTGAGTTTAGTTTTGTTAATCTGAGGCAGAGTTAAGAGCATGGAAACTGCGGAACACCATTTGGAATGGAGTTTTTCGTCGCTCAAGAAAAAGTTCCTCCACACTTCCTTGTATCTCGGAAAGTATTTAAGTTAGGGAGATGAAATTTGGTTGATGTATAGAAGGATGGTTAGGGTACATGTGGCTAAAATTTGATTGACTTAAAATGAGTTAGAGGTGAGTTATGGGTGGTCACAGTTAGGGCTATCTTTTCTACATCATTTATATTTTTGAGTGGGAAATGATTTGATGTTTTTACTTATATCTTCAAAATTATTTAGTTAGGGTATATGTGGTTAAAATTTGGTTGAGGTAGGATGAATTTTAGCCGAGATATGGACATTTGAAGTTGGGATATATTTAAACTCCATATATATTTTTTGAGTGAGAAGTTTTCTTGTATATGCTTATATCTTAAAAAGTATCAAAGGAAGGCCAACCAAATTTTGAGAGTGTACAGAGGAATAGTTAGGGTATATGTGGTTAAAATTTGGTTGAGGTAAAATGGCGTAGAAATTAGTTATGCGCATTTGAATTTGGGAAATTTAAATATTTTTTGAGTGGTAAAAGTTTTTGTGGATTTGCTTATATCTGCAAAAGTATCTAAGTTAGGGTACCCAAATTTGAGGGTATGCAGAGGAATAGTTAGGGTAGATGTAGTCAAAATTTGGTTGAGGTAGAATGACTTAGAGATTAGTTATGGGCATTTGAAGTTAGGGTCACATTTTGAACTTACCCTGTAGTTGATCGCGAAGGTTGATACTTGGAGAGCCAGCGAGATTATGTACACAGTGGGGTTAAGGCGAGAAGGTTCAAACTGATTATCCAGGTCCACCGCCGCCCCCCTGGAGAGAGAGAGAGCGTACATGAGTAAGGCCTGGTAATCTGTGTGTGTGTGTGTGTGTTTGTCCAAGGTTCAATATTACCTCCTTGCTTCCTCTTCCTCCTCCTCCTCCTCCTCCTCTTCCCTCCTTTCCTCCTTCCTTTTCTTCCGCCTCCTCCTTCCTTTCCTCCATTCTTCCTCCTCCTTCCTTCCCTTCCTCCTCCTCCTCCTCCTCCTCCTCTTCCTTACTCTATAGCAGTGTGGTTGTCCAGGTGGTTGGCTTGGTTGATCAGGTAGAGCAGGGCCGGTAAAGTGGCAACCAAACTGTAGAAGCACCGTCGCAACCGTATAGATATTGAAGATATTCGGTAGAGGTCGGTGAGCGCTTAACTCCGGCAGCGGCTGTGGGGGAGGAGAGGAGAGAGAAGGGTCAGACAAACGGGGTGATTGTGGCGGTTGTGTTTGTGCGTTTGTTCCGCCGTTGATGTGTGTGGGTAGGCAAAGTATCCCTCTATGTTTGTGTCGAGTGCTGTGTTTGTGTGTGCTACCGTTTGGCTGTGATATCGAAAAAGGATAGAACTTTCGGATAAAAATTTGGGACGGTAAGGTTTGAGTAAGGGTTACGTTTGGGGTGATTGTGGCGGTTGTGTTTGTGCGTTTGTTCCGCCGTTGGTGTGTGTGAGTAGGCAAATTATCCCTCTACGTTTGTGCTGAGTGGCGTGTTTGTGTGTGCTACCGTTTGGCTGTGATATCGAAAAAGGTTAAGACTTCCGGATAAAAATTTGGGAGGGTTAGATTTGAGTAAGGGTTACGTTTGGGGTGACTGTGGGGGTTGTTTTTGTGCGTTTGTTTTGCCGTTGGTGTGTGTGGGTAGGGGAAGGATTGGTCTACGTTTGTGCTGAATGGTGTGTTTGTGTATGCTTTGGTTTCTCTGGAATATTGAAAAATGTCAAATCTTTTATGTGATAAATTGCATCCGGGTAAGCTGAAAAGGATAAACAAACAGCATCATTGTGGGGTTGTGTTTGTCCGTTTGTTTTGCCGTTGGTGTGTGTGGGCAGGGGAAGGATTGGTCTGTGTTTGTGGCGATTTGTGTACTTGTGTGCGTTTTAGTTTAGCGGGAATTTTGAAAAACGCTAAGATTTCGCGGGTAAAAAAACTGCACCATGGGAATGGGTCACTAAACACGGTGTTAATGAGGGGTTGCGTTTGCCTGTTTGTACATCCGCTGGTGTGTGTGGGTAGAGGAAGGACTGGTCTACGTTTGTACCGGTCCGTGCGTTTGTGTGTGTGTGCGCTTGGCGGTGAGATCGAAAAACGCCAAAACTTTCACATTATAATAATCACAGTAACCCTATCACCGACCCTCCCCCTATCTCCCTTCTTCCCAGACCACACAAGCAAGCCTCCCTGCCCTCTGACCTTTGACCTTGAGATGAAGAGGAAGCAGGTGGCCTGTAGGAGTCCCTGTAGTGTAGCCTGGTAGTCGCTGAACTTGATGCCATCCAAGTACAGCACGCTTTGAGAATAGGCTAGGATGAGTGCGTTAAGGGCCAGGATCTTGAACATTTGCAGTGTGGTCACCAGCGTACAGCGGCCCTGCTTGATGATGTGGCACACTGCGGGGGGGAGGGGAGGTAGAGCAAGGTTAGAGCGAGCCGCCTAGCAAAGGGGGTGCGTGTAGAGCGAGCGTAGAGCGAGGGAGGGGCAAAAATGTGAAGGTTTTTCTCGTTCAAAAAGTCTGGATAGGGAAAAAATGACTGCGGTTAACATGGAATTTTGAGAGAATCAGAGCGAGTTAGAGCGAAAGCAGAGAAAGGAGAGCGAGAGCAATGTCTCGGCCACAACTGGAGCGAGTGGCAGCCCTGTAGAGCGAATGTAGAGCGAGAAATAGAGAAGGAGGTGGAGAGGGAGTAAGCCAGGATGGGGGCATAGAGCAGGCAAAGTTGAGGGGCACTATTCCATTGAAGTTTTCCGAGAGGCTGGAAAAAGTTTTGACATTTTCCCTCATATCTCAAGAAGTATTCAAGCTAGGGTAATGATACTTGAGAGGTATGTAAACGAATTATACGACTATTTGTGGTTAAAATTTGAGCCACCTACGATGAATTAGACCCGAGTTATGAGCAGGCAAATTTGAGGGGTACTATTCCATTCGCGTTTTCTGAGGATAAAAAAACTTCCAACATTTTTGCACATAACTCGGAGAGTATTCAAGATACGGTAATGAAACTTGATGGGTAAAGAGATGAATTGTAAGACTATCAGTGGTTAAAATCTGAGTGATCCACAATGACTTAGAGCGGAGTTACATGCAATCAAATTTGAGGTTGCAGTCACTCACCACACTGTATGGAGGAGAGCTTGGAGGTGAAGGGCGCGGCTATAGATGCGTCTCCAAGCTTGACGAGGGTGTTGGTCTCATCTTCAAAGTCCTGTAGCAGCTTATTCAACTGCAACTGTGCCCGCTGAAGCTGTTCCTGTAGTAGTAGTAGTAGTAGTAGTAGTTGTAGTAGTAGTAGTATGCTATATAAAAAAAAAAATTCAGCCTCCAAAAAATCGTAAAAAGTTTCAACATTTCTTTAATTTATTCCGGAACAAACGCTCATATCTAAACACACCAAGCACCCAAACATAGCCTGATCCTTTCCCTATCCAGCCACACCAAGCGCAAAACAAACGGACAAACACACTTGCCAGAATAGCCAAGAATACGCACACCATTAAAAAAGTCTCCCTCGAAAAAAAACGCAGGAAGTTTTAACATTTCTCCAATTTACTCCGGAACAAACGCTCACATCCAAACACACTATGCACCAATATGTAGCCTAATCCTTCCCCTATCCAGCCACACCAAGCGGAAAACAAACGGACAAACACACTTACCAGAATAGCCAAGATTACATACACCATCAAACAAATCTGCCTCAAAAATAAAGCAAAAAGTCTTAACATTTCTCTAATTTACTCCGGAACAAACGCTCACATCCAAACACACTATGCACCAATATGTAGCCTGGTCCTTCCCCTATCCAGCCACACCAAGCGCAAAATAAACGGACAAACACACTCGCCAGAACAGCCAAGAATACGCACACTTTTACTGACCTGCTGTGGTGCCAAGTGTTGCCCTCCCGAACGCACTGCCTTCCGCTGTCTGATTTTGTCCGGTTGTCTCTCCGTTTACCGCTCTGTCTGTCTCCGTTTGGGCTGTACGGGTCTGTCCGGGGCTGTAGAGAGGAT
>NW_026112025.1:207500-235000 GCF_024679095.1 Eriocheir sinensis
CACTGCGCTCTAGCACGGAAAAGAAGATCACCTCCCAGGCTTCCCTCATACCACACCTCACACTTTGGGGCCTCTTTCTCCCTATACAAGTCGAGAGTTTCCTTTCTTTCCATCTCATTCTTCCATTTGCTCAATCCCTCATCTTTAACTGCCATATCTATCACATTCTTCCACTTTCTTACATCCCACTCAAACCCCTCTCCATTTCTGTTTGTTATTCTCCATTCAAACACATTCTGTCTATCTTCAAAGGGTCACACCCACCTACTTAGTATAACATTCCTGTCTATCATTCGCCCCACATTTATTCCTTATTTGCCATCTCTTATATTCCACAAGTATACTTTCCTTGCTAATCTTGCATCCTCCATTTGTTTCCAGTCTCACTTTATATCTCAAGGTTGCCTTTACTAGTCTTTTCCCTAAACGTGCTCCATCCCATGTCACCCCTAAGAGCCTCTACTGCTGCAAACCTTGGTGCATTCAGTGCCTTTCTTGCTACCCTATTCTGCCCCACTTCCAATTTTTCTATCTCACTTTCATTCCATGTCATCACATCCATTCCATACGCAATGCTCAGGACAGCCACACTCTTCCAAACCTCACGGATGACATCATACTTGCTCGCTCTCATCCTCGCTGCACTCCTAAACGGCCTACCCACTGGTTTGCCATACTTATCTTTACATTCTTGGCCCTGCCGCATCCATTTACCTCCATCCACACCTAGATACTTGTATTCTTCCGTCTGTTCCAACTCATCCCCTTCCAGTCTCCAAGTTGTTTCTCTCATCCTCTGACCTATTTACTATCATTACTTTTGCTCTTCTCACTGCTGAACCTAACCCCTAAATCCCTTCCATAACCCCTACCACATCTAGGAGACTCTTCCTTCAGCAGACTCATTCATAACCACCACATCATCCGCATACAACAACACACATACTTTATCCTCTCCAATTCTCACTCCTGCATTTATTCTCCTCATTCTGACTGCTAACTCCTCTGTGAAAAGACTAAATAAGGTTGGTGATAATATACAGCCTTGTCTCACTCTCTTCACTCTTCACCCAACCTGTCTCTAGATCACCTAGTCTATACTTCGCTCTTGTACCTACATATATACTTCTAATTATGTTAACAATCTTATCACTCAGCGAACTTTTCAAGCACTCTGCATAACACATCTCTATTCACCCCTGTCATAAGCTTTCTCTATATCTAGGAAGCCTAAGTACAGTTTCCTCCTCCTCTCTTTCCTTTCAATCAGCTCATTTACAACAAACATATCTTCCGCTCGCCTGTCCACTCGGAACCCATTCTGCTCCTCACCCAGCACCCTGGCACTCTCAATCCATTTACACAACCTTTCATTCAACACAGCACTAAAGATTTTTCCTATTGAGTTTACCAGAGAAATTGGCCTATAGTTCTTTAATTCCTGCTTACTCTTATGCCCGCCCTTGTGGATCAAGTTACTCTACATTCATTCCATTTGCCAGCACTCTCTCTTCTTCCCTTACCTGGTTGAATAACTCAGTCATCATCTCAATCACAGACGAAACTTCATTTTTATACAACTTAAACGGGATCTCATCTGTTCCTTCCGCCTTACCATTCTTCTGACTTTTCAAACATCTCTCAATATTCTCCCTAATGATCCTTTCATTTCAGCTCATTTGCATCTTTCAGGCCACCACCACCACCACCACCACCGCGGCCAGCAGGAGGTTGTCAGGCCACCACCACCACCACCGCAGCCACCAGGAGCATGTCAGGCCACCACCACCACCACCACCACCCCAGCAGGGTTGTCAGGCCACCACCACCGCGGCCAGCAGGACCACCACCACCACCACGGGCCAGCAGGAGGTTGTCAGGCCACCCACCACCACCACCGCGGCCAGCAGGAGGTTGTCAGGCCACCACCACCACCCCCGCGGCCAGCAGGAGGTTGTCAGGCCACCACCACCACCACCGCGGCCAGCAGGAGGTTGTCAGGCCACCACCACCACCACCACCACCGCGGCCAGCAGGAGGTTGTAAGGCCACCACCACCACCACCACCACCGCAGCCAGCTGGAGGTTGTGAGGGCACCTCCACCACCACCACCACCGCGGCCAGCAGGAGGTTGTAAGGCCACCACCACCACCACCACCACCGCGGCCAGCAGGAGGTTGTAGCCACCACCACCACCACCACCACCGCACGGCCAGCAGGAGGTTGTCAGGCCACCACCACCACCACCACCGCGGCCAGCAGGAGGTTGTAAGAGTACCACCACCACCACCACCACCGCAGCCAGCAGAGGTTGTCAGGCCACCACCACCACCACCACCGCGGCCAGCAGGAGGTTGTAGGCCACCACCACCACCACCGCGGCCAGCAGGAGGATGTCAGGCCACCACCACACCACCACCACCACAGCAGCCAGCAGGAGGGTGTCAGGCCACCACCACCACCACCACCACCGCGGCCAGCAGGAGGTTGTCAGGCCACCACCACCACCACCACCGCGGCCAGCAGGAGGTTGTCAGGCCACCACCACCACCACCGCGGCCAGCAGGAGGTTGTCAGGCCACCACCACCACCACCACCGCGGCCAGCAGGAGGTTTGTCAGGCCACCACCACCACCACCGCGGCCAGCAGGGGTTGTCAGGCCACCACCACCACCACCGCGGCCAGCAGGAGGTTGTCAGGCCACCACCACCACCACCGCGGCCAGCAGGAGGTTGTCAGGCCACCACCACCACCACCGCGGCCAGCAGGAGGTTGTCAGGCCACCACCACCACCGCGGCCAGCAGGAGGTTGTCAGGCCACCACCACCACCACCGCGGCCAGCAGGAGGTTGTCAGGCCACCACCACCACCACCGCGGCCAGCAGGAGGTTGTCAGGCCACCACCACCACCACCGCGGCCAGCAGGAGGTTGTCAGGCCACCACCACCACCCCGGCGCAGGGTTGTCCAGGCCACCACCACCACCGCAGCCAGCAGGAGGTGTCAGGCCACCACCACCACCACCACCACCGCGGCCAGCAGGAGGTTTGTCAGGCCACCACCACCACCACCGCGGCCAGCAGGAGGTTCAGGCCACCACCACCGCGGCCAGCAGGGAGGTTGTCAGGCCACCACCACCACCGCGGCGGAGGTTGTCAGGCCACCACCACCACCGCGGCCAGCAGGAGGTTGTCAGGCCACCACCACCACCGCCGCCAGCAGGCGGTTGTCAGGACCACCACCACCACCGCGGCCAGCAGGAGGTTGTCAGGCCACCACCACCACCACCGCGGCCAGCAGGAGGTTGTCAGGCCACCACCACCACCACCGCGGCCAGCAGGAGGTTGTCAGGCCACCACCACCACCACCGCGGCCAGCAGGAGGTTGTCAGGCCACCACCACCACCACCGCGGCCAGCAGGAGGTTGTCAGGCCACCACCACCGCGGCCAGCAGGAGGTTGTCAGGCCACCACCACCACCGCGGCCAGCAGGAGGTTGTCAGGCCACCACCACCACCACCGCGGCCAGCAGGAGGTTGTCAGGCCACCACCACCACCACCGCGGCCAGCAGGAGGTTGTCAGGCCACCACCACCACCGCGGCCAGCAGGAGGTTGTCAGGCCACCACCATCACCACCACGCGGCCAGCAGGAGGTTGTCAGGCCACCACCACCACCACCACGCAGCCAGCAGGGAGGTTGTCGGCCACCACCGCGGCCAGCAGGAGGTGTCAGGCCGCCACCACCACCACGCGGCCAGCAGGGAGGTTGTCAGGCTACCACCACCACCACCACGGCAGCAGGAGGTTGTCAGGCCACCACCACCACCGCGGCCAGCAGGAGGTTGTCAGGCCACCACCACCGCGGCCAGCAGAGGTTGTCAGGCCACCACCACCACCGCGGCCAGCAGGGAGGTTGTCAGGCCACCACCACCACCGCGGCCAGCAGAGGTTGTCAGGCCACCACCACCACCGCGGCCAGCAGGGAGTTGTCCAGGCCACCACCACCACCACCGCAGCCAGCAGGAGGTTGTCAGCCACCGCCACCACCACCACCGCGGCCAGCAGGAGGTTGTCAGGCCACCACCACCACCACCGCGGCCAGCAGGAGGTTGTCAGGCCACCACCACCACCACCGCCGCCTGCATGAGGGTGTCAGGCCACCACCACTGCGCCAGCAGGAGGTTGTCGAGCCGCCACCACCACCACCACGCGGCCAGCAGGAGGTTGTCAGGCACCACCACCACCGCGGCCAGCAGGAGGTTGTCAGGCCGCACTACCACCACCACCGCGGCCAGCAGGAGGTTGTCAGGCCGCCACCACCACCACCGCGGCCAGCAGGAGGTTGTCAGGCCACCACCACCGCGGCCAGCAGGAGGTTGTCAGGCCACCACCACCACCACCGCGGCCAGCAGGAGGTTGTCAGGCCAGCCAGCAGGGGTTGTCAGGCCGCCACCACCACCGCGGCCAGCAGGGGTTGTCAGGCCGCCACCACCGCGGCCAGCAGGAGGGTCTCCCGCCACCACCACCGCGGCCAGCAGGAGGTTGTCAGGCCACCACCACCGCGGCCAGCAGGAGGTTGTCAGGCCGCCACCACCACCACCACCACCGCGGCCAGCAGGAGTTTGTCAGGCCACCACCACCGCGGCCAGCAGGAGGTTGTCAGGCCGCCACCACCGCGGCCAGCAGGAGGGTGGCAGGCCACCACCACCACCGCGGCCAGCAGAAGTTGTCAGGCCACCACCGCGGCCAGCAGGAGGTTGTCAGGCCACCACCACCACCGCGGCCAGCAGGGCCACTACCACCACCGCGGCCAGCAGGAGGTTGTCAGGCCGCACCGCGGCCAGCACGCCACCACCACCGCGGCCAGCAGGAGGTTGTCAGGCCGCCACCACCGCAGCCAGCAGGAGGTTGTCAGGCCCGCCACCCCCACCACCGCGGCCAGCAGGAGGTTGTCAGGCCACCACCACCGCGGCCAGCAGGAGGTTGTCAGGCCACCACCACCACCACCGCGGCCAGCAGGTTGTCAGGCCGCCACCACCGCAGCCAGCAGGAGGTTGTCGAGCCGCCACCACCACCACCGCGGCCAGCAGGAGGTTGTCAGGCCCACCACCACCGCGGCCAGCAGGGGGTTGTCAGGCGCCACCACCACCACCGCGGCCAGCAGGGGTTGTCCCACCACCACCGCGGCCAGCAGGAGGTTGTCAGGCCACCACCACCACCGCGGCCAGCAGGAGGTTGTCAGGCCGCCACCACCACCACCGCGGCCAGCAGGAGGTTGTCAGGCCACCACCACCACCACCGCGGCCAGCAGGAGGTTGTCAGGCCACCACCACCACCACCGCGGCCAGCAGGGAGGTTGTCAGCCACCCACCACCGCGGCCAGCAGGAGGTTGTCGGCCACCACCACCCACCGCGGCCAGCAGGTTGTCAGGCCACCACCACCACCACCGCAGCCAGCAGGGGTTGTCAGGCCGCCACCACCACCACCGCGGCCAGCAGGAGGTTGTCAGGCCACCACCACCACCGCGGCCAGCAGGAGGTTGTCAGGCCGCCACCACCACCACCGCGGCCAGCAGGAGGTTGTCGTGCCGCCACCACCACCACCACGCGGCCAGCAGGAGGTTGTCAGGCCACCACCACCACCGCCGCGGCCAGCAAGAGGTTGTCAGGCCACCACCACCGCGGCGAGGAGGTTGTTAGGCCACCACCACCACCACCACCGCGGCCAGCAGGAGGTTGTCAGGCCACCACCACCGCGGCCAGCAGGAGGTTGTCAGGCCGCCACCACCACCACCGCGGCCAGCAGGAGGTTGTCAGGCCACCACCACCACCACCGCGGCCAGGAGGTTATCAGGCCACCACCACCACCACCGCCACCACATGGCCAGCAGGAGAGTTTGTCAGGCCACCACCACGCCACCACCGCGGCCACCGCGGCCAGCTGGAGGTTGTCAGGCCACCACCACAACCACCGCGGCCAGCAGGAGGTTGTCAGGCCACCACCACCACCACCGCGGCCAGCAGGAGTTGTCAGGCCACCACCACCACCACCGCGGCCAGCAGGAGGTTGTCAGGCCACCACCACCGCGGCCAGCAGGAGGTTGTCAGGCCGCCACCACCACCACCGCGGCCAGCAGGAGGTTGTCGACCACCACCACCACCGGCAGCAGAAATTGTCGGCCAGCAGGAGGTTGTCAGGCCGCCACCACCACCGCGGCCCGCAGGAGGTTGTCCGGCCACCACCACCCCCACCGCGGCCCGCAGGAGGGAGGTTGTCAGGCCACCACCACCACCGCGGCCAGCAGGAGGTTGTCAGGCCACCACCACCGCGGCCAGCAGGGTTGTCAGCCACCACCACCACCGCGGCCAGCGGAGGTTGTCAGGCCACCACCACCACCGCGGCCAGCAGGAGGTTGTCGAGCCCCAGGCCACCACCGCGGCCAGCAGGGAAGGTTGTCAGGCCACCACCACCGCGGCCAGCAGGAGGTTGTCAGGCCACCACCACCACCACGCATGGCCAGCAGGGTCAGGCCACCACCACCACCGCGTCCAGCATGAGTTTGTCACTCCACCACCACCGCGGCCAGCAGGAGGTTGTCAGGCCACCACCACCACCACCACGGCCAGCAGGAGGTTGTCAGGCCACCACCACCGCGGCCAGCAGGAGGTTGACAGGCCAACACCACCGCGTCCAGCAGCAGGTTGTGAGGCCGCCACCACCACCACCACCCCGGCCAGCAGGAGGTTGTCAGGCCACCACCACCACCGCGGCCAGCAGGAGGTTGTCAGGCCGCCACCACCACCACCGCAGCCAGCAGGGTTGTCAGGCCACCACCACCTGCGGATAGCAGGAGGTTGTCAGGCCACCACCACCACCACCGCGGCCAGCAGGAGGTTGTCAGGCCACCACCACCGCGGCCAGCAGGAGGTTGTCAGGCCACCACCACCGCGGCCAGCAGGAGGTTGTCCAGGCCACCACCACCACCGCAGCCAGCAGGGAGGTTGTCAGGCCGCCACCACCACACCACCGCGGCCAGCAGAGGGTGTCAGGCCACCACCACCATCACAGCGGCCAGCAGGAGGTGGTCAGGCCACCACCACCATCACCGCGGCCAGCAGGAGGTTGTCCGGCCCCCACCCCCACCACCCCGGCCAGCAGCAGGTTGTCAGGCCGAGTTGTCAGGCCACCACCACCGCGGCCAGCAGGAGGTTGTCAGGCCGCCACCACCACCGCGGCCAGCAGGGAGGTTGTCAGGCGCCACCACCACCACCGCGGCCAGCAGGAGGTTGTATGGCGGCCTCCACCACCACCGCGGCCAGCAGGAGGTTGTCCGGAGGCCACCACCACCACCGCGGCCAGCAGGAGGACTGTCAGGCCACCGCCACCGCGGCCAGCAGGAGGTTGTCAGGCCACCACCACCACCACCGCGGCCAGCAGGAGGTTGTCAGGCCACCTCCACCACCGCAGCCAGCAGGGGTTGTCAGGCCACCACCACCTACCGCGGCCAGCAGGAGGTTGTCAGGCGCCACCACCACCACCGCGGCCAGCAGGAAGTTTGTCAGGCCACCACCACCGCCGCGGCCAGCAGGAGGTTGTCGAGCCACCACCACCACCACCGCGGCCAGCAGGAGGTTTGTGACGCCCACCACCACCGCGGCCAGCAGGAGTTTGTCAGGTGCCACCACCACCCGCGGCCAGCAGGGAGAGGTTGTCAGGCCACCACCACCACCACCGCGGCCAGCAGGAAGGTTGTGAGGCCTCCACCACCTCCACCGCGGCCAGCAGGAGGTTGTCAGGCCACCACCACCACCCGCAGCCAGCAGGAGGTTGTCAGGCCACCACCACCGCGGCCAGCAGGGAGGTTGTCAGCCACCACCACCACCACCGCGGCCAGCAGGAGGTTGTCAGGCCACCACACCACCGCGGCCAGCAGGAGGTTGTCAGGCCGCCACCACCACCACGCAGCCAGCAGGAGGTTGTCAGGCCACCACCACCACCACCGCAGCCAGCAGGAGGTTGTCAGGCCACCACCACCACCGCGGCCAGCAGGAGGTTTGTGGGCACCACACCACCACCGCGGCCAGCAGGGAGGTTGTCAGACCGCCACCACCGCAGCCAGCAGGAGGTTGTCAGGTACCACCACCACCACCGCGGCAGCAGGAGGTTGTCAGGCCGCCACCACCACCGCGGCCAGCAGGAGGTTTGTCAGGCCACCACCACCACCACCGCGGCCAGCAGGAGGTTGTCAGGCCGCCACCACCACCACCGCGGCCAGCAGGAGGTTGTCAGGCCGCCACCACCGCGGCCAGCAGGGAGGTTGTCAGCCACACCACCACCACCGCGGCCAGCGGGAGGTTGTCAGGCCACCACCACCACCGCGGCCAGCAGAGGTTGTCAGGCCGCCACCACCACCACCGCGGCCAGCAGGAGGTAGTCAGGCCACCACCACCGCCGCCGCCAGCAGGAGGTTGTCAGGCCGCCACCACCGCGGCCAGCAGGAGGTTGTCAGGCCACCACCACCGCGGCCAGCAGGAGGTTGTCAGGCCGCCACCATCACCGCAGGCCAGCAGGAGGTTGTCAGGCCACCACCACCACCACCGCGGCCAGCAGGGAGGTTGTCAGGCCACCACCACCGCGGCCAGCAGGGGTTGTCAGGCCACCACCACCACCGCGGCCAGCAGGGAGGTTGTCAGCCCACCACCACCACCACCGCGCCAGCAGGGAGGTTGTGCCGACCACCACCACCACCGCGGCCAGCAGGCAGGCCACCACCACCACCACCGCAGCCAGCAGGAGGTTGTCAGGCCACCACCACCGCGGCCAGCAGGGAGGTTGTCAGGCCACCACCACCGCGGCCAGCAGGAAGGTTGTCGAGCCACCACCACCACCGCGGCCAGCAGGAGGTTGTCAGGCCACCACCACCACCACCGCGGCCAGCAGGGAGGTTGTCAGGCCACCACCACCACCACCGCGGCCAGCAGGGGTTGTCAGGCCACCACCACCACCGCGGCCAGCAGGAGGTTGTCAGGCCACCACCACCACCACCGCGGCCAGCAGGAGGTTGTCAGGCCGCCACCACCACCGCGGCCAGCAGGAGGTTGTCAGGCCGCCACCACCACCACCGCGGCCAGCAAGAGGTTGTCAGGCCACCACCACCGCGGCGAGGAGGTTGTCAGGCCACCACCACCACCACCACCGCGGCCAGGAGGTTGTCAGGCCACCACCACCACCACCACCGCGGCGAGGAGGTTGTCAGGCCACCACCACCACCACCACTGCGGCGAGGCGGTTGTCAGGCCACCACCACCACCACGGCCAGGAGGTTGTCAGGCCACCACCACCACCACCGCGGCCAGGAGGTTATCAGGCCACCACCACCACCACCACCGCGGCCAGCAGGAGGTTGTCAGGCCACCACCACCACCACCGCGGCCAGCAGGAGGTTGTCAGGCCACCACCACCACCACCACCACCGCGGCCAGCAGGAGGTTGTCAGGCCCCCACCACCACCACCACCCCCGCCGGCAGCAGGTGGTAGGCAGGCCACCACCACCACCACCACCGCGGCCAGCAGGAGGTTGTCAGGCCACCACCACCACCACCGCCGCCAGCAGGAGGTTGTCATGCCACCACCACCACCGCGGCCAGCAGGAGGTTGTCAGGCCACCACCACCACCGCACGGCCAGCAGGAGGTTGTCAGGCCACCACCCCCACCACCACCACCACCACCCCCGCGGCCAGCCGGAGGTTGTCAGGCCAACACCACCACCACCGCGGCCAGCAGGAGGTTGTCAGGCCACCACCACCGCGGCCAGCAGGAGGTTGTCAGGCCACCACCACCACCACCACCACCGCGGCCAGCAGGAGGTTGTCAGGCCACCACCACCACCACCGCGGCCAGCAGGAGGTTGTCAGGCCACCACCACCACCACCACCACCACCAGCAGCAGCAGCAGCGGCATGGCGTCAGCAGGGAAGGGGCCGGTGAGTCATAACCTTGAAGGAATAAACAAATGTATTATTCCTCAGAACATTCCCGTACCAAAATCTCCTACCTTGCCTTTTTTCTTACATCAAGGGAGGCAGCTCAAGGGCAACATAACAAAGATAACGAACAAGCCCGCCCTCTGCCAGGGCGAAAAAAGAACGAGAGGCGGTGACGTGGTAGGGGGGGACAGCCTGAGGGGGTGCCATCATAGCTGGGCGTTATCGCGATAACTTATCGCGATACTTTATCGTTGATAACAAAATCGGGTTATCGGCCATTCGCTACTTATTTAAATATATATCGGTATCTTCGTTACTTTTATAACCAAACTAGCGATAATCGCTACTTTTTCCCCCTCTCAGAAAAAAAACGTTGTCTCCTCCCTACACGTGCCCGGGCGCCCGGTGTTGTGTGAAAAAACTTCGGGTATGAAATATCTTCGGTGAAGAGATTTCTTACTTAGATCATCAACATTAAAACACTAGCTTATTTTGTTATGTTAGACTCAAAAATCAATATATCAAAGAAAAAAATCATTTAACTTTGCCCAAAAAATTATTATTCACTGCCTCAAATTTGATATTCCATATTCGTTTGTGAGCATCCCATGGTATTGAAGGCACCCGGTGTTGTGTTATTTGGTGTCCCATCGTCAAAAGCTGGCACTTTTGTTTACAAACACTGGTCTCTCGTGAACTGCACATGCTCAGACCAGTAAGCGTAGCCCTGTACAGTCTCACAAAGCTTTTTAACACATTAAGAGTTGCTGGAAGGCTGAATCAGACATATAGTGTCGTTCTAGAAACAGCGAGGATGGCGGTACTGTATGTCTGATTCAGCCTTCCATCAACTCTTAATTACGGTTAAAAAGCTTTGTGAGACTGTATAGGTCTACGCTTGCTGGTCTGAGCATGCGCAGTTCACGAGAGACCAGTGTTTGTAAACAAAAGCGCCAGCTTTTGACGGTGGGGACGCCAAATAACACAACACGGTTCATTTCTAGTATTACCGTCCATAGGTACGCGTCAACGTGTGGTTTTCAGGTTTTGTAAGTTTTCTAACATACAGATAATGAAAATTTAAATTCACCTATATTTTTTTTTATTTGAAATATCAATATAGTATCGTTTTCGCCTATCGGACTTATCGCTAGCTAGTATCGGAATTGTGGATTTATATCGGGTATCGGTTATCGGTTATCGCCTACATTTGTGTCTCCAGTTAACGAATATCGGTTATCACCCATAAAGTTTTCCATTATCAGTTATCGGTTATCGGGAATAAGGTTTTCTGTTATCGTGCCCAGCTAAGGGTGCCGTGATACAGGCTCAAGTCTGATGGCTAAATTCAGTGACGTAGTAAGGGGGGGGACAGCCTGAGGGGGTGCCGTGATACAGGCTCAAGTCTGATGGCTAAATTCAGTGACGTAGTAAGAGGGGGGAACAGCCTGAGGGGGTGCCGTGATACAGGCTCAAGTCTGATGGCTAAATTCAGTGACGTAGTAAGGGGGGGGACAGCCTGAGGGGGTGCCGTGATACAGGCTCAAGTCTGATGGCTAAATTCAGTGACGTAGTAAGGGCGGGGGACAGCCTGAGGGGGTGCCGTGATACAGGCTCAAGTCTGATGGCTAAATTCAGTGACGTAGTAAGGGCGGGGGACAGCCTGAGGGGGTGCCGTGATACAGGCTCAAGTCTGATGGCTAAATTCAGTGGCGTAGCAAGGGGGGGGGGGAGGGGGGGCAGCCTGAGGGTATGCCGTGATACAGGCTCACGTCTGATGGCTAAATTCAGTGGCGTAGTAAGGGGGGGGACATCCTGAGGGTGTGCCATGATACAGGCTCAAGTCTGATGGCTAAATTCAGTGACGTAGAAAGGGGGATGCAGCCTGAGGGGGTGCCGTGATACAGGCTGATGGCTGAATTCAGTGACGTAGTAAGGGGGGGGACAGCCTGAAGGGGGTGCCGTGATACAGGCTGATGGCTGAATTCAGTGACGTAGTAAGGGGGGGGACAGCCTGAGGGGGTGCCGTGATACAGGCTGATGGCTGAATTCAGTGACGTAGTAAGGGGACAGCCTGAGGGGTGCCGTGATACAGGCTGAGGGCTGAATTCAGTGACGTAGTAAGGGGGACAGCCTGAGGGGTGCCGTGATACAGGCTGATGGCTGAATTCAGTGACGTAGTAAGGGGGGACAGCCTGAGGGGGTGCCGTGATACAGGCTGATGGCTGAATTCAGTGACGTAGTAAGGGGGGGACAGCCTGAGGGGGTGCCGTGATACAGGCTGATGGCTGAATTCAGTGACGTAGTAAGGGGGGGACAGCCTGAGGGGGTGCCGTGATACAGGCTGATGGCTGAATTCAGTGACGTAGTAAGGGGGACAGCCTGAGGGGGTGCCGTGATACAGGCTGATGGCTGAATGCAGTGACGGAGTAAGGGGGGGGACAGCCTGAGGGTGTGCCGTGATACAGGCTCAAGTCTGATGGCTAAATTCAGTGGCGTAGTAAGGGGGGGGGGGGGGGTTCAGCCTGAGGGTGTGCCATGATACAGGCTCAAGTCTGATGGCTAAATTCAGTGGCGTAGTAAGGGGGGGGGTACAGCCTGAGGGGGTGCCATGATACAGGCTCAAGTCTGATGGCTGAATTCAGTGACGTAGTAAGGGGGGACAGCCTGAGGGTGTGCCGTGATACAGGCTGATGGCTGAATTCAGTGACGTAGTAAGGGGGGGGACAGCCTGAGGGTGTGCCGTGATACAGGCTGATGGCTGAATTCAGTGACGTAGTAAGGGGGGGGACAGCCTGAGGGGTGCCGTGATACAGGCTGATGGCTGAATTCAGTGACGTAGTAGGGGGGACAGCCTGAGGTGTGCCGTGATACAGGCTGATGGCTGAATTCAGTGACGTAGTAAGGGCAGCCTGAGGGTGTGCCGTGATACAGGCTGATGGCTGAATTCAGTGACGTAGTAAGGGGGGGGCAGCCTGAGGGTGTGCCGTGATACAGGCTGATGGCTGAATTCAGTGACGTAGTACGGGGGGGGCAGCCTGAGGGTGTGCCGTGATACAGGCTGATGGCTGAATTCAGTGACGTAGTAAGGGGGACAGCCTGAGGTGTGCCGTGATACAGGCTGATGGCTGAATTCAGTGACGTAGTAAGGGGGGGACAGCCTGAGGGTGTGCCGTGATACAGGCTGACGGCAGAATTCAGTGACGCAGTAAGGGGGGAGGCAGCCTGTTGGGGTGCCGTGATACAGGCTGATGGCTAAATTCAGTGACGTAGTAAGGGGGACAGCCTGAGGGGTGCCGTGATACAGGCTGATGGCTGAATTCAGTGACGTAGTAAGGGGGGGGACAGCCTGAGGGTGTGCCGTGATACAGGCTGATGGCTGAATCCAGTGACGTAGTAAGGGGGGGGACAGCCTGAGGGTGTGCCGTGATACAGGCTGATGGAAGAATTCAGTGACGTAGTAAGGGGGGGGACAGCCTGAGGGGGTGCCGTGATACAGGCTGATGGCAGAATTCAGTGACGTAGTAAGGGGGGGGACAGCCTGAGGGGGTGCCGTGATACAGGCTGATGGCTGAATTCAGTGACGTAGTAAGGGGGGGGACAGCCTGAGGGGGTGCCGTGATACAGGCTGATGGCTGAATCCAGTGACGTAGCTAAGGGAAGGGTGTTGGGGTCATATAAGAGTGAGTGACGGCGCCTTGTGACTGTACCAGATGAATTGCTATATATATATATATATATATATATATATATATATATATATATATATATATATATATATATATATATATATATATATATATATATATATATATATATATATATATATATATATATATATATATATATATATATATATATATATATATATATATATATATATATATATATATATATATATATATATATATATATATATATATATATATATATATATATATATATATATATATATATATATATATATATATATATATATATATATATATATATATATATATATATATATATATATATATATATATATATATATATATATATATATATATATATATATATATATATATATTGTAGCATCTTTCACTTCTTCCACTCTCATCTTACTGTAATATCTTGTCTTTATATTCATCAGATTGCAAGTCACTACATGTAAATATATGTATACAATCACTCCTATTATTACAAACATTAACATACTGAAACTGCATCACCATAAAGCCATTACTGTAAATATTAGCGCATACGAACTTCTGTAAATTACCAATCGCCGTTCATAAAAACATGTATATTCTAGGAAATAAATTCGCTTGTCGATGGAGTCACCACTGGTTATTAGTTGTGTCTTTTAACCTACAAGGCGGCCTTAGCGGATCCAAACGGCGTTGTACCAGCTACAACGTATGCTGCCTCGAAAACATACAAACAGAAATGTTTGGTTTTCGCTGTAGCGGCCTAGGCTGCCGCTACAATTGGTGACCTCCGGACCTGAATTACGAGGTACACCTCGGGTATTTGCTGCTGTCGCTGCTGGCCATGCTTCGTCCGCTCCGTCGCGGCCCAAGCTACCGCCCCCGGAGGATCTACCGGCCCGCAGCAGGTCGCGCTCCGCCTCCGGCCCTCCCAACGTGACCTCTCCTGCCGCCGGCCAGTTCCTGCCCCCGCCCGCGCCACCTCGCCTCGGCCTCCCTCAAGGATTCAGCCAGCAGCCCACTCCCCACGCATGTGTCGCCTTACTCGCCGTGGTACCTCGCCACTCCCTGCCCAGCCCAGCCAGCCATTCCGACGCCGCCCCTACGGCTCCCTCACCCCGCTGTACCTCGCCCCACCCAGCCCAGCCACCCGCTCCTACGGGTAACTCACCTCCGTCCATCAGCGCCTCTACCTGCTCCGCGGACATCGAGTGCAGCGTCGCCCCTACACCCAGCAGTGCTCAGTGACGTGCCATGTGTGCATGCATGTGCAGTGACGCCCCGACAACAACACTAGTGCCGTTCCGCCCCTACCCACCATCACTCTGTTTCAAACACTGAGCGAGTGCGTGATTGTGCAGTGACACCCATGGCATGTAACAAGCCATAAGTGAGTGAGTGTGTGTGTAGTGACGCCCCTCCCGGCAGTGCTCCCCGTCGGTAGTCAGTGCTTCCCCGACGTAGTTTACCGCTTAGTGCTGTGCTCCGTTACACCTCTGGGATGCCTGACGCGACTCTCGGCCTCCAGCCGCCGCGGCCCCTGGCTACACTGCCAGCGCCTCTACACGCGGTCATGGCCTCCACAACCGACACCGACCCTGCCCTAACGTGCCCCTCCACGATGTCTGACGACGACGCTGCGCAGGGCGTGGCCAGCCTCCATGCCCCCACCGTCACCAGCGACAGTTTGACCCACCAGCTCACGGCTCTTATCACTAAGCTACGAACAGAGGTCAACACGCTCAGGGAGGACATCAGGAGCCAACACAGCCACTCCTCGTCACCACACCACCACTCCTCGTCACCGCACCACCACTCCTCGTCACCCCGCCGCCACTCCACCTCCAGTAGTAGCCCCTCACATAGCTCCGGCGTCTGCTACTACCACAGGAGGTTCGGCAAGGATGCCAGGCAGTGCACATCTCCCTGCGGCTTCCAGGGTTCGTCACAACAGCCCGGGCGTGGACTAACAGCTCACAGCGTCCGCCAACACACCTCGAAGCTGTTCCACATCTTCGACCCACTCTCCCGCACCAACTTCCTCATCGACACTGGAGCCGAGGTCAGCGTCCTCCCCGCCACACCAAGCCAGAGGTCCTTACCAACCATCGCTCGCCTCTACGCTGCTAACGGCACGGGGATCCCTGTTTTCAAGAAACAGACGCTCCAGCTCAACCTCAACCTTCGCAGGTCGTTCGAGTGGACCTTCTACGTGGCAACAGTTTCACAACCTATCCTGGGCGCCGATTTCCTGTCTCACTACAATCTCCTGATCGACCTCAAAAGTCGCAAGCTCCTGGATCCCTTAACATCCGTCTCCACCAGAACGAGAGCAGCAGCAGGCGAAAGCACCCACATCTCCACCATCAGCGCAGGCAACCGGTTCGCGTCTCTCCTCAAGTCCTTCCCGACGCTGACACAGCCACACACAGCGAACAAGCCTGTGAAACACCACGTCACGCACCACATCGAGACGACCGGACCACCAGCATACGCCAAGGCTCGCCGCTTAGCTCCAGAACGCTACCAACAAGCCAAGGCCGAGTTCGAGTCGCTGATGCGCCAAGGTGTTATCCGCCCCAGCTCAAGCAACTGGTCGTCTGCCCTCCACGTCGTGCCCAAGAAGAACGGTGACATACGCCCATGCGGCGACTACAGAGCCCTCAACTCGCGCACCGTCATGGATCGCTATCCGGTGCCGAATATTCAGGAGTTCTCCTCACAGCTTGCTGGCTCCACCATCTTCTCCAGGATCGACCTCATCAAAGCCTTCCACCAGATCCCAGTCAACCCGGCAGACATCCCGAAGACAGCCATCGTTACACCTTTCGGCTTGTACGAGTACGTACGGATGCCCTTTGGACTCAAGAACTCTGCCCAAACCTTCCAGAGGTTTATGGACGAAGTGCTGCGAGGACTGACATTCTGCTTCGCCTACATCGACGACGTCCTCATCGCCAGTCCTGACGCCGACACACACCGCCAACATCTGGAGCAAGTTTTCACCCGTCTTCAGGACTACGGCATCCAGATAAGCGTTGAGAAGTCAGAGTTTGGTGTTACCTCCGTCGACTTCCTCGGCCACACCGTCTCTCCTTCAGGCATCACTCCCATCCCTTCCCGCTGCGACGCCATTCAACAATTCCCGAAGCCGACAACTCAGCGCCAGCTCAAGCAGTTCCTCGGGATGATCAACTACTACAACCGCTTCATTCCACACTGCGCGCTCATCTTTCAGCCACTCTATTCCATGATCAAGCCCTGCAAGAGAGGCCAGTCCGTCACACTCGCCTGGACTCTCGAAGCTGACGACGCCTTTCTCAAAGCCAAGGAGGCACTGAAGGCTGTTACCACACTCAGCTTCCCTACTCCAGACGCCACTACTTCAATCTCCACGGATGCCTCAGACACCGGCGTTGGTGGAGTCTTGCAGCAGCACGTAAACGGAGCCTGGAGACCCATTGCATTCTTCTCACAGAAACTCAACAACGCCGAGAAGAAGTACAGCGCCTTCGACAGAGAACTTCTAGCCATCTACAAGGCTGTCAAGCGCTTCAGATACTTCGTCGAAGGCCGGGAATTTCACATATACACCGACCACAAGCCTCTTGCCACAACCTTCATCAACAACAAGTCCACCTACTCTCCCAGGCAGCTGCGCCACATCGACTTCATCTCTCAGTTCACGACAGACATCCAGTACGTAAAAGGCGAAGACAACATCCCCGCCGACGCTCTCTCCCGTAACATCTCTGCAACATCCTCCTCCCTCATCGATTATGCCGCCATTGCTGCAGACCAAGTCGACGACGCCGAGCTGCAGCAATTGAGGGATAACCCCGCTTTGTCGATGAGGCGAGTCGAGTTCCCCGGGACCAACGTGCACCTCTACGCCGACTCATCTACCGGCACCATCCGGCCCTACCTGCCGAAGAACCACCGGTACCCACTCTTCCGCCAGCTGCACGACCTCTCTCACCCCGGGATCCGAGCGTCACAACGGATGATGTCCTCACGCTTCATATGGACGGGGATCAACAAGGACGTCAGAGACTGGACCCGCACCTGCGTCCAGTGCCAGGCTTCCAAGGTGACGCGCCACACCGTCTCGCCTCCAGCAGCGTTCACGCCCCGATCCTCCAGACTCGAACACGTCCACGTCGACCTCGTCGGCCCACTTCCACACTCCAACGGCTACAAGTACCTCCTCACCTGCGTTGACAGGTTCACACGCTGGCCCGAAGCTGTCCCGGTCGAAGACATAACAACGGACACCATCGCCAGAGCCTTCGTCAACACCTGGGTGTCGCGCTTCGGTACGCCTCTCAGCCTCACATCCGACCGTGGAAGCCAGTTCGAGTCGAGCCTTTGGGACAAGGTCATGTCCATCCTGGGGATTAAGCGGATCAGAACCGCCAGCTACCATCCTCAGTCAAATGGCCTTGTCGAGCGCTTCCACCGCCAACTCAAGGCCTCGCTGGCAGCAACAGTTCAGGACCGCAGCGACTGGACTACGACTCTGCCTCTAGCCCTCCTCGGCATACGGACGTCCCTCAAAGAAGATTTTGGCCACTCCTCTGCAGAACTCCTGTACGGCACCACTCTCCGCCTCCCAGGAGAGGTTCTCTCGCCCACCCCTGGCCCTCCCTGCGACATACAGGACTACGCCAGGAACCTCAAGAACGCAATGCAGAGACTCCAGCCAGTGCCGCCACGTACATCACCATCCAAAACGTTCGTGAGCCAGGACCTCGACACCTGCACACACGTGTTCGTGCGAGTGGACGCCACAAAGAAGCCTCTGCAGCAACCATACGATGGCCCCTTCACCGTCATCAAGAGGACGCGGAAGAACATCACCATTGACCGCCACGGCAAATCCGATGTCATCGCCATCGACCGGGTCAAGCCCGCGTACCTCCTGCAGCCGGATCCTTCACCCACCAACACCGTGTCAGTGTCCCCCAGTCCAGTGATTGCATACAAACTCCAGTCCCACAACAAAAAACACGTAACGTTCCTCCTACCTCGTCACTAGGGGGGGAGTTATGTAGTGACCCATTAAACATACCATTTTCTTTCTCGTTTCCTCCACCTTTATTTCTTCAGTCTGCCCTGAAATCACCTTGTCCTCTTTCACTTCTTCCACTCTCATCACACTGTAATATCTTGTCTTTATATTCATCAGATTGCAAGTCACCACATGTAAATATATGTATACAATCACTCCTATTATTACAAACATTAACATACTGAAACTGCATCACCATAAAGCCATTACTGTAAATATTAGCGCATACGAACTTCTGTAAATTACCAATCGCCGTTCATAAAAACATGTATATTCTAGGAAATAAATTCGCTTGTCGATGGAGTCACCACTGGTTATTAGTTGTGTCTTTTAACCTACAAGGCGGCCTTAGCGGATCCAAACGGCGTTGTACCAGCTACAACGTATGCTGCCTCGAAAACATACAAACAGAAATGTTTGGTTTCGCTGTATATATATATATATATATATATATATATATATATATATATATATATATATATATATATATATATATATATATATATATATATATATATATATATATATATATATATATATATATATATATATATATATATATATATATATATATATATATATATATATATATATATATATATATATATATATATATATATATATATATATATATATATATATATATATATATATATATATATATATATATATATATATATATATATATATATATCTAGATATATATATGTATAAACCTTTGCTATTACGCTGGACATATCAAAGCTTTTGATAGGGTCTGGCACAAATCTTTCCTTTCAAACTACCCTCCTACGGTTTCTATCCTTCTCTCTGTACCTTTATCTCCAGTTTCCTTTCTGACCGTTCTATTTCTGCCATGGTAGACGGTCACTGTTCTTCCCTTAAATCTATTAACAGTGGTGTCCCACAGGGTTCTGTCCTATCTCCCACTCTCTTTCTGTTGTTCAATGATGATCTTCTTTCCAAAACGAACTGTCCTATCCATTCCTACGCCGATGATTCCACTCTGCATTACTCAACTTCTTTTGATAGAAGACCCACCCTACAGGAACTTAACGACTCAAGGCTGGAGGCTGCAGAACGCTTAGCCTCAGACCTTACTATTATTTCCGATTGGGGCAAGAAGAACCTGGTGTCCTTCAACGCCTCAAAAACACAGTTTCTCCACCTATCCACTCGACACAATCTTCCAAACAACTATCCCCTATTCTTCGACAACACTCAGCTGTCACCTTCTTCAACACTAAACGTCCTTGGTCTATCCTTAACTCAAAATCTCAACTGGAAACTTCATATCTCCTCTCTTGCTAAATCAGCTTCCTCGAGGTTGGGCGTTCTGTATCGTCTCCGACAGTTCTTCTCCCCCGCACAGTTGCTGTCCATATACAGGGGCCTTGTCCGCCCTCGTATGGAGTATGCATCTCACGTGTGGGGGGGCTCCACTCACACAGCTCTTCTGGACAGAGTGGAGGCTAAGGCTCTTCGTCTCATCAGCTCTCCTCCTCCTACTGATAGCCTTCTACCTCTTAAACTCCGCCGCGATGTTGCCTCTCTTTCTATCTTCTATCGATATTTCCACGCTGACTGCTCTTCTGAACTTGCTAACTGCATGCCTCCCCTCCTCCCGCGGCCCCGCTGCACACGACTTTCTACTCATGCTCATCCCTACACTGTCCAAACCCCTTATGCAAGAGTTAACCAGCATCTTCACTCGTTCATCTCTCACGCTGGTAAACTCTGGAACAATCTTCCTTCATCTGTATTTCCTTCTGCCTACGACTTGAACTCTTTCAAGAGGAGGGTATCAGGACACCTCTCCTCCCGAAATTGACCTCTGATTTTGGACACTCCTTTAACCTCTGTTCGGGAGCAGTGAGTAGCGGGCCTTTTTTTATTATTTTCTTTGCGCCCTTGAGCTGTCTCCTTAGCTGTAAAAAAAAAAAAAAACTACACCCTTGTTTCCTAATTCTCCTATCATGACCCCTAGTCCTGTTTCCCTCCTCTAGTGTAAAGAAAGTATCCACATCTAAGTAATCGCAATCTGAAAACATTTTATATAGCTCTATCATATCCCCCCTTAGACATCTCCTCTCAAATGAAAACATATCTAGCTCTTTTACCCTCTCCCTATACTCCAGGCGCCTCATTGCTGCCATCATCCTAGTTGCTCTTCTCTGAACTGCTTCTAACAAAGTTACATCCTGTGGTGACCAAGCTTGTATACAATACTCTAAATGAGCTCTAACATATGCATTATATAAACTACCTCTTACCTCCTTGCTTTCATAACTATAACATTTCTATTTATAAACCCCAGGATCCTGTTTGCCCTATTTCTAGCTTGTAAACACTGCTTTGAGAATTTCATAGTCTTATCTGTCACTACACCTAAATCCTTTTCATTCTCAACTGCCTCTAACCAAACTCCTTCCATCTCATAGCTAAAATTCCTATTATATCTTTACCTATATGCATAACCTGACACTTCCGGGAGTTAGACTCCATCTGCCACCTATCTGCCCATCCTATCCAAGTCCCTTTGCATCCTATAATTGTCCTGAGCCCCTGTACTGTACTAGCTATCTTGGTATCATCTGCAAACTTTGGTGTTTTACTACTAATCCCTATATCTAAATCATTAATATATACTAGGAACAAAAGTGGCCCTAGCTGAGGTACCCCACTAACCACTTCCCTCCAGTCAGACTTGGCCCCATTTAATACTACTCTCTGTTTTCTACCCCTGAGCCATCCACTCCACTAGTACTGTACCCCTATCCCATGCAACCTCAGTTTATGCACTAGCCTCCTGTGTGGTACCTTATCAAAAGCTTGACTAAAATCTAGATAAATTACCTACGGCTATACTGTTTCCCTCATCTAACTGCTTTGTAATGTGTTCTAAGAACTGTAGTAAGTTTGTGAGACACGACCTACCTCATCTAAACCCATGCTGAGAGTCCCTAATTAGTCTATACTGATCTAAATGCTCCCAAATACTACCCTCAATAATTTTCTCCAGAATCTTACACACACACACACACACACACACTGTATACTAGTCAAACTGACTGGCCTATAATTACTAACATCCTCTTTCCTACCTTTCTTAAAAATGGGTGTAACATTAGCTAACTTCCAGTCCTGAGGTATCTCTACGTAGGAGCAAGTCTCAAAACAACGGTTTATCTGCCACACCCGTTCATGCCGGATAAACCAAGGACTACTGTAATGATGTACTTTTTTCATAGACGTTAATGTTAACATTCAATACATTCTTGCTGGATTAACGGTATCAACGTTAACATTTACATTAACAATATAACGATGTTAAGATTATGATTAACGAAGCCCACCACTGATCATTGGCACCTTCCTTATAGACACAAGTCTATTTTTCTGTCAAAGAAAGTACATGAAATATTTCAGACGATAAACTGATGATTCCCGTCAGCTTAACGCCAGTACTTTCCACTCTGTTGTGCTATAAGGAAGTACCATTGTAAAAGTCACACGAATTTTGAACTGGAAACTTTACACGGGAATTTTCGGGAATACTCAGGAATTTTCATTAAATTAGAGAATTAAACAAAATTGTCCTTTTTTATTTTATTTTTACTTATTTTTATTTATTTTTCAAGTTCAGTTTTAGGGGACAGTTGTTGAATGTCCCGCTGGTGGCACAGGGGCAGGATTTTTGAAGTGGCGCCTATTGAGGCTCATGTGGCTGGTGAGAGGCACACTGATACAGCTGTGAGTCTGAGCTGATGCGATCAGGACAGGACTGGCTCTGGAAACTGGAGTCACTGGACACGATCAGTAGAGATGATTCATGCACAGTGCTGTGCTAACTAAGGTTCAAGACTGTTTTATCCACACTTTATGAAGATTGTATTGCTTGTTTAATTACAGTATTATCCCTGCCTGCTTGACACACACACACACACACACACACACACACACACACACACACACACACACACACACACACACACACACACACACCTCCAGTGTGTTCCTGCTGTAGTGCCTCCCTCACTCTGCCTCTCTGTTTCAGGGTGACAACCCCGAGGAGTGTCCAGTGTGCCTGACAGGCTTTGATGACTTAGTACAGCGGCCACGCACTCTGCCCTGTGGCCACACAGTCTGCACACTGTGCACAGATAAGCTGAAGGAGCAGGGCCGTGTTACCTGTCCGGAGTGCCGCGACAGCCATGTCGTGCCCGAAGGCGGGCAGTTCCCTGTCAACTATATAGCTGAGGCCTTAATAAGAAGGATGAGAGATGGCAAGGCGGCGGAACCAGCAGCAGCCTCGCCGCCACCCAGTGCCGGGAAGGGGAAAGGGGCAGCAGGATCAGCTGGCAAGAAGGGAGCAGCGGGTCTCTCCAAGAAAATGCGTTCCTTTCTGCAGGAACAGGAGGCCACTGTTGTGGCCGCCATCACCGCCTGCCAGGAGGCTCAGTCCCAGCTGGACCAGTATGAGGCCACCCTGACAGGCTGGGTCGAGCGGCAGCAGCAGCTGGAGGACAGCCTCCAGGGACTGATGGACCAGAGCAGGAGTTCCAGGGAGCTCCTGCAGCAGGAAAAGTTCCGTGTGGCACCGAAGAGGAAGGAGGCAAAGAAGAAGGAGCAGGAGCTGCAGGCTGTGCGGGAGAAGTTGCGCACTCGTGCAACAGAGCAAGAGGCACTCAAGATGGCTGCTGAAGTGATTCACCTCAACGGTGAGGCGGAGCAGGTGTTGGAGGAGTGCCAGCAGTGTTTCCCTGACGCCGGCATCCTCACCACCGCCAGGAAGGTGAGTGTGCTGCACCTGTGCCCTGGGCCCTCAGCCACGCGAGTAAACACACCAGGCAACACACAGGGGGCATACACAGTGGTGCACACAAGGGGTATACACAATGGTGCACACAGTGGGTTAAGCACAAGGGTGCACACAGGGGGTTATGCACAAGGGCACACACAGGGGACATGCACAAGAGTACACGCTGGTAGCATGTTACACTTTTTTTGGTGTAGTTTTAAGGTGGTGTGTTTCTTGTTATTTGTTTAGTGTTTTTTTAAGGCGCGTTCTTGTGCCTCTCTCGTTGAAGGGCCTGTGTTGCCGTAGCCTGCTTCACAGCTGCTTGTAGTAGGTGAGATAACACAATAGCCTTGTAATTAAAGTGATGATAGATTTGTATGGGCCGAGCGGAAGCCGTTAAGTTCACTTAGCTCACTCTCTCTCTGGGACATGAAAAGGTGTGTGGTTTTTAAGAGTTTTTAGTATAAAAATGGTATTGACAACTTTACACAATAGTTACAAAGTTTGTGTGAGCGGCCGCACGAAGAGGGAGCACACCCGGAGCGGACCTTGTGCCCGCCCTCACCGTCTTCTTCTCCCTCTTGGCGCTGCTCGCTCGTTTTAGTTGCGTTGCTGGTTCGCCGGAAGGGTGTGTCTTCCGGTGATGACTGGCCGGAACTTACAACGTTCCGGTGCTGATCCTTGATGATTTAGCGTCAACCCAGCTTCTGTTCTCATAAGCGCCTACGTGTCCACTAACATCCTGTGGCGACACTGAGTTTGTGTTTCGACACATGCATTCATATGTACATGATTATATATACATTACAAGCATATACAGGGGTAGACACTGGTGGCATACACACAGGGGACATATACAGGCGTACACACAGGGGCATATACAGGGAACACATAGGGGCATACACAGGGGTACACACAGAGGGCATAGAAAGCGTCACACAGGGGCGAGAGTGTGAGCTTCTTCCCTAACCCAGTGTTGTTGTTTCAGGTGAGAAAGGCATCTAGTGCAGCCCTGGAGGCCGCCCAGGCTGTCCAGGCGGCTCTGGAAACTGTTTTTACAGAAGAACCCAGGCCCCGGTCAGACCCAGAAGAACCCAGGCCCCAGTCAGTCCCAGAAGAACCCAGGCCCCAGTCAGTCCCAGAAGAACCCAGGCCCCAGTCAGTCCCAGAAGAACCCAGGCCCCAGTCAGACCCATACCTCACCATCATGGAAAAAGTGCAGTTCATCTTAAAGCCAAGCTTGAAGGTCAGTAACCCCCCCCCCCCCCCCGAGTGTCGCTCTTGTCACAGCGAGTCCCTGGCACACGTCACTGCAGTGCTTACTTTACCTCAACACAGCACTGCAGTCACCTTACCTTGTCACTGTGTGATTGCTGTGTTTGACTCACCTCAACACAGCACCAGTGGTCACCTTGCCTTGTCATGCCATAATTGGTGTTTCTGTTAGTGCCTCAGTGAGTTACCAGTGGTCACCTTGTCATGGCATAATTGGTGTTTCTGTTAGTGTCTCAGTGAGTTACCAGTGGTCACCTTGTCATGGCATAATTGGTGTTTCTGTTGGTGCCTCAGTGAGTTACCAGTGGTCACCTTGTCATGGCATAATTGGTGTTTCTGTTAGTGTCTCAGTGAGTTACCAGTGGTCACCTTGTCATGGCATAATTGGTGTTTCTGTTGGTGCCTCAGTGAGTTACCAGTGGTCACCTTGTCATGGCATAATTGGTGTTTCTGTTGGTGCCTCAGTGAGTTACCAGTGGTCACCTTGTCATGGCATAATTGGTGTTTCTGTTGGTGCCTCAGTGAGTTACCAGTGGTCACCTTGTCATCTCATAATTGGTGTTTCTGTTAGTGCCTCAGTGAGTTACCAGTGGTCACCTTGTCATGGCATAATTGGTGTTTCTGTTGGTGCCTCAGTGAGTTACCGGTGGTCACCTTGTCATGGCATAATTGGTGTTTCTGTTAGTGCCTCAGTGAGTTACCGGTGGTCACCTTGTCATGGCATAATTGGTGTTTCTGTTAGTGTCTCAGTGAGTTACCAGTGGTCACCTTGTCATGGCATAATTGGTGTTTCTGTTAGTGCCTCAGTGAGTTACCAGTGGTCACCTTGTCATGGCATAATTGGTGTTTCTGTTAGTGCCTCAGTGAGTTACCAGTGGTCACCTTGTCATGGCATAATTGGTGTTTCTGTTGGTGCCTCAGTGAGTTACCAGTGGTCACCTTGTCATGGCATAATTGGTGTTTCTGTTAGTGTCTCAGTGAGTTACCAGTGGTCACCTTGTCATGGCATAATTGGTGTTTCTGTTGGTGCCTCAGTGAGTTACCAGTGGTCACCTTGTCATGGCATAATTGGTGTTTCTGTTGGTGCCTCAGTGAGTTACCAGTGGTCACCTTGTCATGGCATAATTGGTGTTTCTGTTGGTGCCTCAGTGAGTTTTGAGTTCAGCTTCATAAGCAAAGCTCTCTTAAGGAGTCAGCAGCTTTCTTTACACACTCTTGTTTCCTGCCGGCCAAGGCAGCAGCCTGACGTGGTCTTCTTGCTCTTAATTCCCTTCCCTCCACCGGGGACCTTTGCAGGCCGAGGACTTCCGCAGTCTGACACAGCGCACCAGGAGCCTGCTGCAGGCTGGCTGGGTGTTTGCTGTGCACCAGGTGGAAGGTCAGCGCCGACACGCAAGAATAAGCCTCGAAGCCGGCCAGCCGTGCCTCCATGCCCTGGCGGACCATCCCCCGCCACTGGGCGCGTCAACCCTGCAGGTGAGCTGGAGCAGTGACATCTCAAGTAATGGACGGCGGACTCTTTTGATTTTGCGGCGTCCTTGTCATTAAGCCGCGAATTTGGAAAATCAACCGCTTTGGTGCGAATCGCCATAGCTCCCTTATTTCTGGGGCTAAAGAAATGATTTTGGTATCAATCGACGGCAAAATGAAAGGGCTATAGTTTTTAATACGCGACCGGGCTCCAAAACCGACTCAAAAGGGTAACAAATTGAATAAATTCGCAGAAAATGGATCTGAAAATATACTATTTTTGATTTCCCAACCTTGAAACCCACTCATTGCAATACAAGATAGTCAACATATTGAAGTGTTCATATATGAATTTTTATGGAGATACATTAATTTTTGTGGCGTCAGGAAGGTTTTTCGTCTCGGCGCGTGAAATGAGACAGATTCGGCGAATGTTCGTCGCGACTTCTGGTCACGTTTCGAGCTCTAGCGACGAAACTACTGGGGGTAGGAAAATGCTATGCGTCATATTGGAAAGCACATTGGTAGAGCTAAAATATTTGGTATATAAGTTTTTTGAAATTCTCAAAAAATGAGTGGGTTTCAAGGTTGGGAACTCAAAAATGTTTTTTTTCAGAGCCGTTTTTTGTGAACTTATTCAATTTGTTACCCTTTTGAGTCGGTTTTGGAGCCCGGTCGCGTAATAAAAACTATAGCCCTTTCATTTTGCCGTCGATTGATACCCAAAACATTTCTGTAGCCCCAGAAATAAGGGAGTTATGGCGATTCGCACCAAAGCGGTTGATTTTCCAAAATTCGCGTGTTAATGACAAGGCTGGGGCAAGTTTCCGGTCCATAGTGTAGGGATCACTGGCTGGAGACTTGACCCTGCCTGAGGGGGAAGGCGGCCGCTGAGTTTCAATGATCTGTGTCTGCATCCTAGCTTTGAGTGGCGCCACATCCCCCGCTACAACCCAAGCACCTCTTCTCCCCGCAGCTTGGGGGCCGCCCTCCAAGGCTGCGGTGCCTCGGCCTCGGCCAGTCCCAGCCCTCCTCTTTGCCTCTCCGTTCTTGCCGGCATCTGGCCAGTAGCTGTCCCACGCTGCTTCTTGTCTGCTGCGTCCCTCACCAGGGCCTGCCTTGTGTTCAGAGCTTTAGTGACCTCAGCCACAGCCTTTTCCTGCCTTTCCCTCGGGTGTTCTAGAAGCTCCTGGAGGTTGGCAGT
>NW_026112025.1:237500-253038 GCF_024679095.1 Eriocheir sinensis
CCACCACCACAACATTAAGGAGGTGACTGTGGTGGACTTTGTGGTGTTGAGGGTACTGGCCTGCACCACCACCACCACCACCACCACAACATTATAGAGGAAATTGTGGTGGACTTTGTGGTGTTGAGGGTACTGGCCTGCACCACCACCACCACCACCACAACATTATAGAGGAAATTGTGGTGGACTGTGTGTGGTGTTGAGGGTACTGGCCTGCACCACCACCACCACCACCACAACATTATAGAGGAGATTGTGGTGGACTGTGTGGTGTTGAGGGTACTGGCCTGCACCACCACCACCACCACCACCACAACATTATAGAGGAGATTGTGGTGGACTGTGTGGTGTTGAGGGTACTGGCCTGCACCACCACCACCACCACCACAACATTATAGAGGAGATTGTGGTGGACTGTGTGGTGTTGAGGGTACTGGCCTGCACCACCACCACCACCACAACATTATAGAGGAGATTGTGGTGGACTGTGTGGTGTTGAGGGTACTGGCCTGCACCACCACCACCACCACCACCACAACATTATAGAGGAAATTGTGGTGGACTGTGTGGTGTTGAGGGTACTGGCCTGCACCACCACCACAACATTATAGAGGAAATTGTGGTGGACTGTGTGGTGTTGAGGGTACTGGCCTGCACCACCACCACCACCACCACAACATTATAGAGGAAATTGTGGTGGACTGTGTGTGGTGTTGAGGGTACTGGCCTGCACCACCACCACCACCACCACCACAACATTATAGAGGAGATTGTGGTGGACTGTGTGGTGTTGAGGGTACTGGCCTGCACCACCACCACCACCACCACCACAACATTATAGAGGAGATTGTGGTGGACTGTGTGGTGTTGAGGGTACTGGCCTGCACCACCACCACCACCACCACCACAACATTATAGAGGAGATTGTGGTGGACTGTGTGGTGTCGTGGGTACTGGCCTGCACCACCACCACCACCACAACATTATAGAGGAGATTGTGGTGGACTTTGTGGTGTTGAGGGTACTGGCCTGCACCACCACCACCACCACCACCACAACATTATAGAGGAGATTGTGGTGGACTGTGTGGTGTTGAGGGTACTGGCCTGCACCACCACCACCACCACCACCACAACATTATAGAGGAGATTGTGGTTGTTTTCTTAATGTATTGTTGTTGTTTTTTATTTCCTGTAACCTCAAGTTCAGTATAATGTGTTGGTCAGTTTCTTGTACTATTGAGCATGATGTTTTGTACAGTACAGTAATCCCTCCTTATACACGGAGGTCAGGTTTCAAATTAGACCGTGCATTAAGAAAAATCGTGTATAACTACATTAGACACTGGGAAAGGGCAGAAAATTAAAGTTTACCCTCTTTTACTCAAATTACTTAGTGTTCTTTTGCTGTGAATTTCCCTTTTCTTCTAACACTTAATTTTGAACGAGAACATTAATTGTCCGTCATCCAAGGCTTCATTAAACCAGTGTTTCTCTACACACAAAGGAAACAGTGTCCGCGCTGGACCTGTTTGCTGCTTCGTGCTGTTAAGTGTGTGTGACCTTCACGGATGGAAAAAAATATCATTTATGCAATAAAAGGAATTGAAACTGGACTTTTAGAATTGATTTTTCCTTTTCCTTTTCCATATTCTTAATTACTACGAGAAAACAGTATTGGGGCAGGAAGGAGAAAAACTTAGCCATGCGCAAATAATAGTCTATATTTGACTCGACGTCAAGCAACCCTGTTACACAGTCATGCATGTCATTGTTAGAGGTATATTAAGCAGTAAATGGAGAAAATGCAACCTACAGGTCAACCACTGAGAGGGGTTGGCTACATGTTTTTAGGGAGAGAAATGGTTGTGGAGTGGTGGAGATCACCAGAGATGAAAAAAAGCCTTACAAGAATGGAATAAATAATACAAGATATGAGAGAGAGAGAGAGAGAGAGAGAGAGAGAGAGAGAGAGAGAGAGAGAGAGAGAGAGAGAGAGAGAGAGAGAGAGAGAGAGAGAGAGAGAGAGAGAGAGAGAGAGAGAGAGAGAGAGAGAGAGAAAACACAAACTTATATATATTGCGGAAATAAGAAAGAACTGTGATATTTTAGTGAAGTTTAGCTTAAAGCTACTCCTACAGTTGTCGTAATCGTCAACATTTGGCAGCCAAGCCTATTTTTGGCAATTAGGTCGGGGTCTCAAACATCGTCTCCCAAAACACCGTCCTTGTCCGACGCTTCGTTAAAATGTTATATTCGAAAAGCTGTGCGTCATGGCCCCTGGGACGCATAGTAGTGTCAGGAAGTAATTCCGGCCAGCACTGTGCACCGTGTTCCCGCCGCGTGATAACACTGAAGATAAGCTGATATATGGATGATGTTGGGAAATGGGTGAATTGTAAGCAACTGAAGCTGAATGGGATGAAACTGAATGCTTGATATTGTGGGGAAGAACAAGGATCTCAGGAGGCTGGATATTTCCACCTCGGATAAAAGATGTGAGTGTGAAAAAGTCAGTCCAAGATTTAGCCGTGATACTTGACTGCACTCCAAGAACACTCCAAGAACAGATCAATCCTGCACACACACAGAGCAATGATATAATATTCCTCACCGCCAATATTACAGGAATGCAAAAATACAAATATCAAGTACCAAGAATATAAATACCTCAGGCTACTTTCATATACAAAATAATATAAGATTATATCCTTCTGTCTTAGTAATACTACACTAAAAATATCTATATCTATATCATTTTGAGTTAATATATGTCACTTTACATACTCTAAATGCTATTGACTTAATAGCACACTAAATATAGCTAAATGTATAGAATGTATATAGATATGTAATGAGATGATGCGATAACACATATACTGGCCGGCATTTCCTCGCCCATTACCACACCCCCCAAACAGTGAGAACAAACAAACTAACACACAAACGCACGTTTATAACATAATAGAAAAACTGTGAAAAAATCCAATCCTAAGGCATAGCTGTGATACGCATAGTTTCCATGTCATCATTAGGTCTTGAGCCTTTTTATAAATACAACTACTCTTTTATTAAATAACCTAGCTAGGTGCACACTCGCCTATACCAATTATTGGTGTTGTTTCTGACGCAACTATTTTGAGTGTATTGAAGTTCTATTTCTGTCCTTAACAGAGAAGGAAGAATAGTTGACATATATGGAAGACTACGGCTACACTCGTCGCTCCACACCAAGCCATAGAGTTTTTGATAGCTAATAAATAGTTTTAGAGTTAGTTGTTACTCTGTTGCCTTTGAAGGTGATAAATAAGTAATGGTTGTTAATGTGGATGTAAATACTGTTAGGCCCGCCGCCCTTCCTCCAGCCCGCCACGAGCAGCAGCAGGAAGGAAGGACAACACAACTACCACTGACGGGTGGAGCCACAGCCTCTACTAGAGCCCCATAAAACACCCAAGAAGAAGAGGCCAAGGAGGTGCAGACGGAGGCCTGGAGCAGGCTGCCCCGACAAGCAGCGTGCAGGCCGCCCCAGACCCCAAGATCACCGTGGTGTTGGGGGAGGCAGGGATGAAGGACAGCAGGTGAGGAAGGCGATTAATGCCCCACATTCGTGTCGTTGGGGACAGTGTATGATGAAGAGTGTCAGTTGGGGTGTAAGGGTGTGAGTGGCGCCGCCAGGAGTGAGGAGAAGGCAGGAGACCTTCTGGATCTGGGTTATTGATGCGCCGGTACAGTTGTGCAGGATCCCACACCGTGGAGCAGTATTCCAGTGTTGGTCTCACAAGTGTGTCATGAGCTATGTGTTTAATGTCAGGTGTGCAGTTATGTAAATTCCTCCTCAGGAACCCCAGTGTTCTGTGGCACTGATATGGTCTATGTGGGTGTTGAATTTCAAGTTAGTTGAGAGATGGATACCAAGGTACTTGTGTGTGTGAACTGATTCTAAGTCTGAATTGTGGAGAGTGTGAGTGTGATGTTGTGCGCTCTGGTGAATCTTAATAGTTTGCATTGGTCTGGTCTGAAGTGCATCTGCCAGGTGCACCCACCGCTGGAGGGCGTCCAAGTCGTTTTGTAGTAGTCTGCAGTCGTCAGTAGTCTTTACTGCTCTAAACTATCGTCGGCAAATAGTCCAGTGGAAGAGTTAGGCGATGAGAGTGGAAGATCGTCAATGTACAGGAGGAAAAGAAGGGGGCCCAGAACGGTGCCTTGTGGGACACCTGAAGGAACAGGGACTAACTGTTTGGGTGTTATTCCAGAAATCAGATTGGGCTAGGTTAGATTGGTCTGTTTTATTTGCCTTTTCTGCCATTTTGAGCACTTTTTTACCATTGAACTTGTTCCATTTACTGGTGGGTTAGGTCAGCTTGCCTTGGTATAAATATGGCAGGCTTTGCGCTGCTCTGTTGTCACTGGTGGGTGTACTTCTGGAGCTTACCTGTTACTTTAAGGTGATGGCTCTCTCTGTGTGTGTTGTGTTAAGCTTAATGTGTCCCTTGTTACAGGCGATGATGGGTCAGCGGCAGACATTGTGGAAGCAGTCCTCTGAGTCGTGGGGAGGACGCCACAACAGACTACACTATCAAGGAGACTGTCTGCCAGGATCTTATTCAATAGTGAGTTACAAAAGTTTTCATGCAATGATATACTAGAATCACTCCAGTTTTGGGTCACTTGACAAGTATATATATATATATATATATATATATATATATATATATATATATATATATATATATATATATATATATATATATATATATATATATATATATTTTTTAGTTTCTGCCCCAGACGCGTTGAGGATCCGCCCAGGAGGAGAAATATACCCAGGATTCATATTACTTTGAACACAAGCATATAATGCTTGGTATACCGTACAGCCTTTGTACCGCGGACGCGTACAATACAGGTTTAGTAGCTTGGGCGCGGGGTTGGCGGAGCCCCTCCACTCGCCTCATTTGCCTGCCTCACGCTGCCAGGGTCTGGGGACTTCTTCAGTCTTCTGCCTAAATGTACAGCAATTAAGGTAAAGGTAACCTTGCTGAGTCAACTAGACCTCACCAGGCGCCTCCTCCCTCGCCCCTTGTCATGGGGGTAACACTTGGGTTAACTGCTGCCTCGCCGCGCCGTACAGGGTCAGTATGCGAAGGACTCCCCTGCAGACCTGTGCCAGGCGGATGAGGAGGGAATGTTTAGGTCTGGGTCGGCCATGAGCAGCTCCAGACGCCCCTACACGCCCTCACTTTTTTTAGTTTCTGCCCCCGGGGAGACGCGCCCCGAGGGAGGATCCGCCCCAGGGAGGGAGAATATACCCCAGGGAAGGAGTGGCCGCCATGGTGAGTACGTGGGAGCTGTGGAAGAGGTGTCAAAATGGATAAATATGAACTATTTGGTTTATACGTGGCAAGGTGAGCTTCATGTCTGTATTGCTGTTTGTCTGTTTGTCTGTGTGGTATGCTGACCGTGCTGACCCCCTAAGGCTTGTCTGTGGCTGTGGAGTGCTGTGGGGAGGGAGATATTAATGGTTGGCTGTGAGGGAGAGGTCTATTACGTCTCAAAGTGCTCATGTGACGGAGCTGCGCACGGAGGCCACGCGTAGCTATATCATGCGTGTCCTTAACTCTGTCTTACCCTTGATAATACTAACACATTATTTTTGGTGGTTGTGCGTACAGGCGCTGGCAAATTGTCGTGCTCCAAACATAGGCCTATGCATTTATCATTTTTAGTGCTCGTGTGACGGAGTTGAGCACCGAGGCTACGCGCTGCTATGTCATGTGTGCCCTTAACTCTGTCTTACCCTTGATAGTACTAACACATTATTTTTGATGGTTGTGCATACAGGCGCTGGCAAATTGTTGTGCTCCAAACATAGGCCTATGCATTTATCATTTTTAGTACTCATGTGGCGGAGTTGAGCACCGAGGCTATGAGCTTCTATATCGTGTGTGCCCTTAACTTTATCTTACCCTTAATATTACTAACACATTATTTGAGGGGTTTGTGTAGACGGGAGGTCACTGCATGCACCTTTGTTTATCAGTATTAACCCGGTAGCAGCGACGGGTCAAATTTGTGGCTTTACCGTGTAGCAGCGACGGGCCAAATTTGTGGCTTTACCGTGTAGCAGCGACGGGTCAAATTTGTGGCTTTACCGTGTAGCAGCGACGGGTCAAATTTGTGGCTTTACCGTGTAGCAGCGACGGGTCAAATTTGTGGCTTTACCGTGTAGCAGCGACGGGTCAAATTTGGCTTTACCGTGTAGCAGCGACGGTCAAATTTGTGGCTTTACCGTGTAGCAGCGACGGGTCAAATTTGTGGCTTTACCGTGTAGCAGCGACGGGTCAAATTTGTGGCTTTACCGTGTAGCAGCGACGGGTCAAATTTGTGGCTTTACCGTGTAGCAGCGACGGGTCAAATTTGTGGCTTTACCGTGTAGCAGCGACTGGTCAAATTTGTGGCTTTACCATGTAGCAGCGACGGGTCAAATTTGTGTCTTTACCGTGTAGCAGCGACGGGTCAAATTTGTGGCTTTACCGTAGCGGACGTCAAATTTGTGGCTTTACCGTGTAGCAGCGACGGGTCAAATTTAGGCTTTACCGTGTAGCAGCGACGGGTCAAATTGTGGCTTTACCGTGTAGCAGCGACGGGACAAATTTGTGGCTTTACCGTGTAGCAGCGACTGGCGAAATTTGTGGCTTTACCGTAGCAGCGACGGTCAAATTTAGCTTTACCGTGAAAGCAGCGACGGGTCAAATTTGTGGCTTTACCGTGTAGCAGCGACGGGTCAAATTTGTGGCTTTACCGTGTAGCAGCGACGGGTCAAATTTGTGGCTTTACCGTGTAGCAGCAACAGGCCAAATTTGTGGCTTTACCATGTAGCAGTGACTGGTCAAATTTGTGGCTTTACCGTGTAGCAGCAACAGGCCAAATTTGTGGCTTTACCATGTAGCAGTGACTGGTCAAATTTGTGGCTTTACCGTGTAGCAGCGACTGGTCAAATTTGTGGCCTTACCGTGTAGCAGCAACAGGCCAAATTTGTGCCACGGTTTAAAACCCCCAAAAATAGATGATACATAATCTGATCACAAATGCTTTGATATATAGGTATTATGAAATGGTTTGTGTGAGGGGTGATTTTTTTCTCATTTTTCTTGCTTGCCATTAAGAAACATGATCCCTGCTGCTACCGGGTTAAGGATACGAGAAATAAAGTAGAAGATACATGATAAATTACAGACATACACCCAAAGTTGCAACATAAGAATATAAGTACATAGGAGCATTAGATTAGGTTAGGTGAGGTAAGGTTAACCCGTCCGCTGCGATTGGCACGGATTTTTCCTTCACTGGTAGCCTGGTAACATACACTCCCAGGTCTTTCTCTGCCTCTGTGGTGGATAGTGGAGTGTTTCTCATGTGATATTGATGTGCTGGATATCCCCTCCCAAGGTGCAGGACTTGACATTTTTCTTCATTGAATTGTAGCAGCCACTTTTGTTCCATTCCTGTAGCTTGGTGATGTCTTCTGGTAGGAAATCCACAGTCAAGGGTTAAGAAGCTGATATAGGGAACATGTCTGAAGGAAAAAGAAGTACAGTTTCCCATATAGAAGTGTGGATGAGTGGAATGGTCTAAAGGAGGAGACTGTGGAGGCAGGGTGTGCATCAAATGAGGGAGAGCTTGGACATATATCGACAAGGAGACAGGACTATCCCATCTTAGCTCAGGCCCTGTAAACCACAAATAGATACACACAGGGAGATGCTTGAGAGACATAAAGAAATATAGCTTCCCACACAGAAATATAGAGGTTTGGAACAGACTAAGTGAGGATGTAGAATCAGCGAGTGTGCAAAGCTTTAAGGAAAAGTTGGATTAATGTAGATACGGAGACAGAACCACACGAGCGTAAAGCCCAGGCCCTGTTAAACTACAACTAGGTAAATACACACTCATACATGCACACTCTAACCACTCCCACTCATCCCCCCTTCAGATGGATGACATGTTTCTGGAGGGCAAGATGGAGGTGGGGGAGGAGGTGCGGCGGCAGTGCCATGACCCTATGCTGGCCCCCACGCCGGTGCTGCTGGCTCGACGCGAGGTTCCGGCGCGCCACCCCCGGGCCACCACCACGCAGCTGCATCACATCAGCGAGGAGATGCTGGTTTACCGCAAGCACAACCTCCTCTCCTGCCAACTGCCCGGCTCACCCAAGTCCACGTTCCTTATGGTATTCAGCCCCGATGGGTGAGTGGGGGGGCAAGGTTTTATTTCTTTATTTTATTTACAGGAATGGAGATGGTATGGGCACCTTGAAATGATATAAAAAAAACATGCATAAAAAAAGACATGGGAAAAGAAGTACAGTAAAAAAACGCAAGTGAATTATAAGAAATCAAGGAAATTCTGATAATAGAAAAATAAAAAATAAATGCTTGGTGATGTCTTGTAGGAAAGCCATAGTCAAGGGGTCAATCAACTTGTCTTGTTCTCTCTGCAGGTCAAAGGTCGCCTCCACCCACGGCGACCACAACATCTACGTCAGCGAGGTCAACACAGGTCAGTGCATCTGTACGCTGGAGGACACCCAAACCCCGTGGTGTGGCCTTCCACCCCGCCTCCAACGAGATAGTGGCCTCGGGCTGCCTCGGCGGGGAGGTGCGCGTGTGGGGCCTCAAGGTGGGTAGGGGGTGTTGGGTGTAATACAGGAGTTTGTTTTGCATATGTTTATTTTCATTTATTATTTATTATTTTTTGTTTTTATACCTTTTTTTTATTTCATGTTTTCATTTTTTTGCATATGTTTTATTTTATTTATTATTCCTCATATTTTGTTTTATTTTGTTTTATACTTTTTTATTTTATGTTTTCAGTTGTTTTTATTTATCATACCTTACTTTTTTCATTCTTTGTTACACCTTATTTTTCAACAGCTGATATCTTTAAATGTAGCTTTGTATAACTTTTCTTAACAGTGTATCTTTAAATAACATTTTTTTCCTTCCTTACATTGCTTATTTTTAGCAGTTTCCATTTTTAATACCAACAAAACCAAACCTAACCTAACCTCATCTAGCATTGCCTATCCTAACCTTACCATACCTATATATAACTTTTCTTAACAGTGTATCTTTAAATAACTTACTTTTCCTTCCTTACCTTGCTTATTTTTACCAGTGTCCATATTTAATACCAACAAAACTTAACCTAACCTAACCTCACCTCACCTTGTCTAGCCTAACCTCACCATACCTATATATAACCTGAATAAGACAACCTCACTATCATCTATCTTATCTCCTCATTCAACCTTATGTGTTATGTGTAAAGCCCTAACCTAACCTAACCTCACCATACCTATATATAACCCAAATAAGACAACATCACTATCATGTATCTTATCTCCTCATTCAACCTTATGTGTTATGTGTAAAGCCCTAACCTAACCTAACCTCACCATACCTATATATGAGGCGTGCCGCGCCAGAACCTCGTAACCGAAAAATCGTAGTTTTGAGAAAATCGCGCATAAAGTTAAACACTGACAATGCACCTAAGAATGGTCAGAATATGTAATAACTATACATCAAATGAAAGGTTTTGAAGAGTTCTGTTTTGTTAATTAGGTTCTGATAGGAAATCGGAAAATTTTTGGTTTATTGAAATAAATTAATGAAACCCCTACTCAGTGGCGGAAAAAAAATTTGCTGGAATTTTTACAATTTTATTATAAAACTTATTTTTAGGAATATGAAGGTTTCATGATGATAGCTGTGAAAATGAAAATGTTATGATTTTTTTTACCGAGCGAAATTTTTTTTTAATCCGTACCGAACTTTAATACTCCTATCCATTACATTGACTTCCTCCTATGCTCAAATTATTATTAGTACGTGTTGTAAAATGGAAATGTGAAGATTTCATGATGATAGCTGGCCATCTCATCATCCACACGTGCGTTTTGGTTGTGGTTCACACCTCAGCCCACGTTAAGCGACTTTTTTGCGTGTCGAGACCAGACTAACTGTCTTAGCACCTCCTGTTTAGGTGGCTGGAAGGTCGGATTTCCTCTGTCCGACCACAGTATGTAACAATTCCACCTCTCTGCTCTCTGGGGCAGCCATTATCTCAATTTCAAATCAGGTTACGAGGTTCTCGCGCGCAAATGCCTCTTTCAGATTTTGAGGTTCTGGCGCGGCACGCCTCATATAACCCAAATAAGACAACACCACTATCATCTATCTTATCTCCTCATTCAACCTTATGTGTTATGTGTAAAGCAACTTAACCTAACCTAACCTCACCTCGTGTATCCTAACCTCACCATACCTATATATAACCTGAATAAGACAACCTCACTATCATCTATCTTATCTCCTCATTCAACCTTATGTGTTATGTGTAAAGCCCTAACCTAACCTAACCTCACCTTGTCTAGCCTAACCTTACCATACCTATATATAACCCAAATAAGACAACAATATCACAATCGTCTTCTTTATCTTTTTGTTCGACGTTATGGTTGTGGTGGTTGTCAATGTGGTGCGTTAAGTTGAGTGGTGGTGATGGTGGTGAGGTCTTTAAATAACTTCTTTTTCCTTACTTTGCTTATTTTTTCCAGTTTCCATTTTTCATACCAACAACACCTAACCTAACCTAACCTTACCTCGTCTAGCATTGCCTAGCCTAACCTTACCATACCTATATGTGACCCGAATAAGACCTCATCATCACCATCATCTTCCCTTCTGTCTCTCTCCGCATATGACCACAGATGTTGCACCGAGTAAATGAAAACTTTCCAACTTTCATCACCGTCATCTTTATTTTCTCATTCGACGTTATGTGTAGTAGATGGTTGTGGTGTTGTCAATGTGGTGCGTGTAGTAGAGTGGTGGTAACGGTGGTGTGGTTGCAGGCGGCAGTGAGGTGGACGACAGAGAAGAGCACGGTGATCGCCTCCTCGCCTTCCACCCCACGGACAAGGTGCTGGTCATCGCCACCTACAATGAGATATACTTCTGGGATTGTTCCAGCCGCAGCCCTTCACCAAGATATGCACGGCTGATGAGAAGGAGAAAGTCAGGTGTGGGAGACGTATGCGCATGTGTGTGTGTGTGTGTGTGTGTGTGTGTGTGTGTGTGTATTTACCTAGTTTTACCTAGTTGTGACATACGGGAAAAGAGTTCGCGCTGTCCCACCTCCATATCCTCTCTAATCAACCTTTCTTGTGTGTGCGTGTATAAATGGCAGTGATAAAGTGTGGTGTGTGAGGGGACTTGTGTGTGTGTGTGTAAAGGATGATTGCAATATGTACCAGTATGATTTTTTTATTTATTTATTATTTTTTAACAACAAGGGAGACGGCAAGGGCAACAAAAGAGTGTAGAAAACAAAAGCCCGCTTCTCACCGCTCCATAATAGACAAAAAGTAAAGAGTGGCCACGAGAGAGGTCAATTTTGGGTGGAGGTGTCTTATGTGTGTGTGTGTGTGTGTGTGTGTGTGTGTGTGTGAAATGGTAATGATGATTTGATGATTTTATGCTTCATTGATGGTTGGTAGCCTTGGGTTGAAAATATAAACACAGAGGTTGGCTTGGCGAGAAACAATGACAGCACTGAGTGACCCTTTGAAATCTATAAAAGATCATGTATTATTTAAACATAGATACATTACTTTCAGTGTGTCCTAAACCATTTTGTGCATATTTCACATCTCAAAATTTAACACCTGCTGCGTTGCCTTAAATTTCAAAGCATAGTCTGCCATTAAATTTGATATCTACCATATTACATAACATTTCAACCCCCATCTACCATATTACATAACATTTCAACCCCCCATCTCCCACATTGCATTACGTTTCTACCCCATCTACCACATTACATTACATTTCAACCTCCCATCTACCACATTGCATTACATTTCAACACCCCATCTTCTACATTGCATTACATTTCAACCCCCATCTACCACATTGCATTACATTTCAACCTCCCATCTACCACATTGCATTACATTTCAACCCCCCATCTACCACATTACATTACATTTCAACCCCCATCTACCACATTGCATTACATTTCAACCCCCATCTACCACATTACATTACATTTCAACCCCCCATCTACCACATTGCATTACATTTCAACCCCCATCTACCACATTGCATTACATTTCAACCCCCATCTACCACATTGCATTACATTTCAACCTCCCATCTACCACATTGCATTACATTTCAACCCCCATCTACCACATTACATTACATTTCAACCCCCATCTACCACATTGCATTACATTTCAACCCCATCTACCACATTGCATTACATTTCAACCCCATCTACCACATTGCATTACATTTCAACCTCCATCTACACATTGCATTACATTTCAACCCCCATCTACCACATTGCATTACATTTCAACCCCCATCTACCACATTGCATTACATTTCAACCCCCCATCTACCACATTGCATTACATTTCAACCCCCCATCTACCACATTGCATTACATTTCAACCCCCATCTACCACATTGCATTACATTTCAACTTCTATCTACCACATTGCATTACATTTCAACCCCATCTACCACATTACATTTCAACCCCATCTACCACATTACATTTCAGCCCCCATCTTCTACATTTTCTGTACATTTACTCCCCATCTACCACATTACATTTCAGCCCCCATCTTCCAGGTACGTCAAATTCGACCCGCTCGGCCACAAGCTCATCACGGGGATCGCCAACATGCCCCACGAGAGGCCCGGGTCGCCCTCCACCCACCACATGCCCTCGCGCTCGGAGCTGGTGGAGCGCGAGCAGCGATACAGCCAGCTCTCCAGCCAGTACCTCAGCCTCGTCTCACACCTGGAGGCCCTAACGAGCTCATCCGCCGCCGCTGCTGCTGCGTCCGGCGGCTCCTCGTCTGCCGCCACAACCGCCGCGACGTCATCCACAAGCACCACGTCAGCTTCCCGCACGGTGACTATATTTATTTTTTATTGTTTTTTTATTTGTTTTTTTCTGTCTAGGGTAATTAACGTGTTTTCTTGTATAAGAGAGAGAGAGAGAGAGAGAGAGAGAGAGAGAGAGAGAGAGAGAGAGAGAGAGAGAGAGAGAGAGAGAGATGATAAAGTAGAAGACAGTCAGTAAAGGAAGAGTAAACAAGGTAGATAGATAGATGAATACATACATACATACATACATACATACATACATACATACATACACACATACATACATACATACATACATACATACATAGAGAGAGTGAGAAACAGTGAGTGAGAAAGAGAGCCATTTTCACACAAGCATACCCAAATACATTAGCGGGCCAAAAAACATCTTAAAATACAATCATCCTCATCCCCCTTATCCATAAAAACAAAATAGGGAATAACACTGAAACACACACAAACACACACACAAACACACACAAACAAACACACACAAACACACACAAACACACACAAACACACACACAAACACACACAAACACACACAAACACACACACACACACACACACACACAAACAAACACACACAAACACACACAAACACACACACAAACACACACAAACACACACAAACACACACAAACACACACAAACACACACACAAACACACACAAACACACACAAACACACACAAACACACAAACAAAATAATTATCCAACTCTCGGTCTCCTCCTCTCAACAGATCGACCGAGGCACAGACCCCATAGAACTCGGGGCAGCGCGGCGCGGCAGATGACCGAGGAACGCAGAGGTACCGGCGGAGGAGGCGGCGGCAGTGTTGGCAGCGGCGGGAATGGTGGCGGCAGCAGCAGTCAGGGGCCGCAGGTGATGTGGACTCTATTTTATTCATTTTATTTATTATTATTATTATTTATTTATTTATTTTTTTTTTTTTACGTTCTGGCCTATGGCGCTGTTAGTTGTTTTTTTAGGGGCCTGTCATATCGTCATTTTTTTACCTTGATTTTTGCTGTTTGTTTGTCTGTCTGTCTGTCTGTCTTTATTCATCTGTTTGTCTGTTTATATTCTTTAATTTCTACTTTATTTATCTATATATCCAACTGTCTATACATCCGTCCATCTGTCTGTCTGTCTGTTCCATTCATTATCTCTGTCTGTCTTTATCCATCCATTAGTGTGTTTATATTCTTTAATTTCTGCTTTATTTATCTATCTATCCAACTGTCTATATGTCTGTCTGTCTGTCTGTTCCATTCTATATCTCTTTCTTTGTCTGTCTCTATCCATCCATTCTATATCTTCTTCATTCTCATATATCCTTCATCTCTTCTTTCTATATCTTTCTCATCCATTCTATATTTCTTTCTTTGTCTGTCTTTATCCATCTGTCTGTCTGTATCCTTTTATCCATACTTTATTAACCTCTATATCCATCTGTCTATATGTCTGTCTCTACCACCAGCAGCAGCTTAACCTAACCACCCTTACCTCCTACAGGACTCCACCAACACAAGCGACCCACCCAGGCCATCCTCAGCCTTATGGGCGGGGCGGCCTGGGGGACACGGACAGCGGAGCAGGGGCGGGGAGGGCGAGGCAGGTGGAGGAGTCATCCAGCTTGGGGCGGCTCGATCGCTGCGCCAGATGGTGAGTGACGACAGCGCCTCCTCCTCAAGCCTAGACTCGTCCTCCTCAGCGACCTTCAGGGCTAGCCGAGCCTCGAACGCAACACCGACTCTCGCTCCTGTGGACGTCTCGGCTCCATCGTCTGGGGCAAGATTCCGACGGGTGGCGACCGATGCGACTCCTAACCCATGGGAGCCCCTGACCTGACCCCGCCCCCAGGCCCCCAGGGTGATGACGAACGTGGGGTAATGAAGAGGAGGCTAGTACTGGGGTGTCAACGTCCACCCCGTCGCCGCTATCCGGGGCACGGGCGAACGGTCAAGCCTCCATTGGGGTTACTACTTCCATCTATCCGACCGCCCTGGGATTCACGGCAGGCGACCAGGGCGGGTCAGCCCGGGGCAGAGAGAGGCAGGGGCCGCTGAAATTCCCCAGAGTCAGGCGAACGGAGCAGGGGCGGGGCCGGGGGTGGAGTCCAGGATGCTGTTGATGATCCGAGTGATGCGACACAGCCCCTCTGCCCCCGGTCCTCCTCCTCTTCCACCTCCCTCCAGCCTCCTGTCCCCTGTACCTCTTCTCCCCTCGCCTCCCTTCCTCCTCTCCCGCCTCTTCCGCCCTATGATCCACTGCTGCCCCCCTCCGCTCTGCCTTTCTGATCCACCACCGATCCACCATTCTCGAGACTTTCCACCCATGCCGAGCTGCCTGATCTCTATCCCTACGCTGCCGCCGTCACCGCTCAGCTCCCTAGCGGATCTCTCAGCTGCTCCATCCACATCCACCGTCGGAACGCGCACGCTCTCTCCTTTGGCTCCTCTCCTCCCCGCCCTCCACCCTTCTTCCCGTTCCTCCACCCCATCCTCTGTCCCTCTCTCCTCGCTCGTAATCCCTCCCGGTCCCGATGCCCCCTCCTCTTC